>NC_037676.1:112743226-113022266 GCF_003255815.1 Theropithecus gelada
CTTTTTTTTTTTTTTTTTTTTTTTTTTTTTTCCCCGAGACAGAGTCTTGCACTGCCACCTAGCCTGGAGTATAGTGGCATTATCTGTACTCACTGCAACCTCAGGCTCAAGCAATTCTCCCTGCTTCAGCCTCCTGAGTAGCTGGGTCTACAGGTGCCCACCGTGATGCTGGCTAATTTTTGTATTTTTTAGCAGATACGGAGTTTTGCCATGTTGAACGGACTGTTCTTGAACTCCTGACCTCAGGTGATCCGCCTGCCTTGGCCTCCCAAAGTGCTGGGATTACAGGCATGAGCCACTGCGCCCGGCCGGAAGGCAGAGTTTGGACTGAGCTCAATATGTCATAGAAACTGAAGGAAGTTTGGTATGATTAAAATTAGTTACTGACAGGTAGGAACAGCACACTGTGACTTAGGAAGGGTGGGTGAGGGGTTTGGCATTCATTGTAAGTGCTACGGGAGCCACTGAATGCTTTTTAAGCTCGGAAGCAGTCTGATGTGTTTTTAAACACAGGGCTCTAGAGCTCCCAAGCTGGCAGTACTGAAAATAAAATCATATTGAAAGAAAAAAATGTGATTCTGAGAGTGCAGAGGAAAACTGATTAAAATATAATGCATGTTTCAAAATGAAATATCAACACTGATGAGATTTCTAAAGACTATCCTTTATTTCTATACTCATGAATCATCTAACGTGTACTTCGGAAGAGATTTGGATGGATTGGTAAGGAAAGAGAAGATAATTATTTTCCCAAATAGATAAGCTGATTTAACCTCAAAGATGAATAAGTGTGCTTTATATGTTCTTTTTTAAACCCTATTTATCTATCTGTATAGAGGAAGCTTGAGTGCAAAATAACTATGGATAATATAACTGGACTTTAACCGTCCACATCTGAAGACATTGACATTAATTATTTAAAAGGCCTATCAAAAAGTAAGAGATAATTTTCAGTGATTTTAAACTATTATTTAATTATTTAAAATGCTACAACAAGTTAAAAACTTAAAAGATTTAGAAAATACTGTGTTATAAATTTTTAAATGTTTTTATTTTGAGTTTTGGGGAGAATGAAAGAAAATACCATGCAATTAAATTATATCTAAAAATGTTTGATATGAACCAGCCATTATGGTATGAAAGCATAATTGATGAAAGACCTAACTTCATTAGACACATAGATAAGACATTGACCATCCCTCTTTTAACATTAAATGGAATATGAAAATTTATAAAATGCCAAAGTTGAAAAATAGACTTACATAAACTCTTTATTTCAGAAAACTTGGATAATTTACAAATACAATATTTTGAGAAAGGGAATTGATTTGAAACCTTCTGAGCATCTTTACCTCATAATAATTTTGTAGATGTGGTATATACATTCAAAACATTTACCAGACTCAAATGTTTAAGGATTGGGTGACATCCATTATATACTTAGCATAATGCTCTTTAAATTTCCTGACATAAAAACAGAAAAATGTATTTTTTAGATCATCAGCATTCAGCATACAGTATGCTTAAGAAAAAAAAAAAAAAGTATGCCTGACAAAACTTTTTTGTTACTTAGAATTTGCAAAAATATTTTACTTGTAATACAGACTTACACTTTGACATGTGATTTAAAAAAAAAAAAACATAAGAGGTATTGAAGTATAGATTTTAATTTCATCTTTCAAATGAAAGTATTAAGACAGATTGGTCTGAGATCTCAAAATAAATTATTGGAAGAGATCCCTTGTTTTGAACTTATTTTTATGGTCACCAGTTAATATGATGAATATGTTAGTTTTTCAACTGCAAAGATTTCTTTATATCAAATACTTGTTCATTTTTTAAAGAATTTTTCTCTTTAATTTCAACAATCAAGTATAAAACAATAGAAGGGAAATCAGAACTTCGAGGTGCTGTTATGGTGAAAGTACTTTGGAAAGTTTGGCAAGCATATGGGTGAGTACTAACAGACTTAGTAGAACCAGAAAATGTCAAATCCTGAAGTGGATATGAAGGATAATCAAAAAATAGCCTGAACTCTAAAGCAGAATCTTCCACAGACTAAGAAAATACCCGTACCTGGAATAAGAGAATGGAGATAACTAAATAAGGATTGAAACTTGTTTAAGAAGTTTGATCCTAAGATTTCCTTCCAAACCCATTTCACCGGTTGATTGCTCTTCCCCTAAACAGCTGAAGGTTTACTCATTGGAGAGGGAAAAGCAGAGAATCTATCCACTGGGTGACCACAGCCAGAGTTGAGTACATAAATACAGTATCTAAAACAAGGGAATTTAGTAATTGTGAAAATAACACATGGTGAATGCTGACAGTCCCTAGCATTTTATGCTGAATGCTAGGGATTCTTCAGCATTGTAGAACCAATCTAGCATTTTTAGAAACATAGTCCTTAGTATGTGGTTCTAAGAACCCTGGAAGCTAGTCCTTTGCTTCCAAGGCAACATATTAAGAGAATCTTTACTGAGAAATCTGAGTAGTCCACAAAGAAAAAACAAAAATTATCAACATCAGTAATTTTTCCAAAAAAAAAAAAAGGTCCAATAAATCATCTTCAGCAATGCTCAAATTCAAAATGAACCACTAACTCATTCAGACTTAGATCAGGTTCTTTTAAAGACTTTTATGAGATGTCACAGTCAGAAAATTAATAGGGAACAATTACCCTTAGCAGACATTCAATAAGAAAATGAAGAAGATAGAATTGAACAAAAGGAGAAGTTGATCTCCAATGCACTCGTGTGACTGAGCCTTCAGCAAATAAACAGAAACAAATAAATAGTGTTTGGATCAAACACTATTCTGAGTCACTATACAAAGTGAAGAAACCATTGAAATACATTTTCACCCCGTTTTATTCAATGAGGTTTTCATTTGAATGATTATTGCCCTTGTAAGATAAGTAGAACTGGCTAATTTAAATAGGAGCCCAGTGCAAATGTTCAGCTTTGATGGAGATGTAAAATATAACAACATTTTAATTAAGTATACTACACAATACAATGAGTGCCAAGAGTTATAAATAAGCACTTTACTAATTTACTTTATGCTCTATTCTTACTTTCTGAGAAATAAGTTTTAAAGAAAGAATACTACCTCTTTCAATACAAACTTCTGTTAAGTTGTTATCTTAGAGAAATGTAGAGAGCCAATTAAAATAATTGCCTCCTCCTCCTCCTCCTCCTTCTTCTTCTTCTTTTCTTCTTCCTCTTTTTTTAATGAGACAGGTTTTCACTCTGTCACTCAGGATGGAGTGCGGTGGCATGATCTTGGCTCACTATAGCCTCCTCCTCCTGGGTTCAAGTCATTCTCCCACCTCAGCCTCCTGAGTAGCTGGAACTACAGGCATGCCACTACACCTGGCTAATTTTTATTTATTTATTTATTTATTTATTTATTTATTTATTTATTTATTTAATTTTTTGTAAAGATGGGATTGCAACATGTTGGTCAGGCTAATCTTGAACTCCTGACCTCAAGTGATCCACCTGCTTCAGCCTTCCAAAGTGCTGGGATTACAGGCATGAGCCACTGTGCCTGGCCTAGACCTTTCTCTTTTTGGTTATCTTGACAGTTTGGAAGTGTGCTGGTCTGGTATTTTGCAGATTGCCCAATATAAACATGTTTTTCTCATAAAACTGAGGTTATGAGTTATTGGGAGGAAGACTATAGATGTACAGTGTCATTTTTATTATGTCATATCAAGTGTATACCATCAACACGATTTATGAGTGGTAACGTTGACTTTGGTCACCTATCTTAGGTTGTGTCCATCCGGGTTCTCAATTGTAAAGTTATTATTTACCCCCTTATCATTACTTTACACTTGGGAGGAAGTCACTATGCACAGGAATGAGCATAGCTCCCCCATTTAAGGGTACAAAACCTATGTTTTTGTAGGTACATACATCCTATGACATTATTCTGCTTAAGAAATGTGTCTCTTTCATGTATTAATGTGCTCATTCATTTGTTTATACCAGATTAAACTTACACATATTTATTTTTCATACTTGAGGTTATAATTCAGTATTACTGGCTGGGCGCGGTGGCTCATGCCTGTAATCCTAGCACTTTGGGAGGCCGAGGCAGATGGATCACCTGAGGTCAGGAGTTCAAGACCAGCGTAGCCAACATGGTGCAATCCGTCTCCTCCAAAACTACAAGAATTAGCTGGACATCTTGCCAGGTGCCTGTAATCCCAGCTACTTGGGAGGCTGAGGTGTGAGAATCGCTTGAACCCAGGAGGCAGAGGTTGCAGTGAGCCGAGATCATGCCACTGCACTCCAGCCTGGGCAACAAGAGCAGAACTCTATCTCAATAAATAAATAAATAAATAAATAAAATAATTCACTAATTAAATTATTTAATTAATTGATTGAATTCAATGCAATAATAAACTCAAATTTGATGCAATGATTAATTAAATCAATTGAATTAAATGCAATAATTAATTCAGCAACAAAAATTTTGTTACTCAAATTTTCTACCTTTGGCCGTGGTGAGTTCTTTCAGTTGGTTTTCATGATGCTTTGAAATAACCTAAAAAATGTATTACAATTTTTTTGAATGCTTTTTCACTTTCTGATACTACAAGATGCTCATAGTTCAACTTTCCTATTTGCTTCCCTAGTCTTAGAACCAAGCATTTCTTTAAGGAACTCTTCTTCTTTTTATTGGAAAGTGGTATTAGAAATCAAGATAAGGGCATGCTCGTTGCTCATGGGTGTCATTTGTTTAAGGTCCTCCCAGCTGATACAGCAAAAACTATATGCGTTTATACTAATGCATTTATATACATATCCATAAATATTTCTGTATGTTACCTGATTTACCTATATTAAGCTAAGCATAACTTCTTACTATCTCCAACTCTAATCCATTACTATAGAGATCATTTTAGCTTCTTCCCTTTGCTTGTCTGTAAACTCCCTCTCCAGCAGTGAGAAACTTGGTGTCTGCCATTGCCATCCATTTACTTCATCATTCAATTACAGTGCACAGTAGAACAGTAGTAGAATTGTTAATCCATGCAACCACGGGAAATAACTTTATCAACTAAGTATAGTGCTTTTCAGCAGTTTATTTTTTCTTTAGTCTTACAGGCTCTATTCACGTCCAAAGATGCTTAGGTCAGCAATTTTTACCACCATCCCTGAAGGTTATTTGAAAAATATGTGATTCAGTTAGGTTATCTTGTAACAGTCTGCATTTCTTCTTGAAATGCCCCCTCTTCTTAAACAATTTATACTGTTTATTGACACATATTCACTCTTTGTGCTATAGAAGTCTATGGGTTTTGACAAATGCATAATACCTTCTATCCATCATTATGGTATCATATGGAATAATTTTACTGCTCTAAACATGCCCTATTTCTCACCTATTACACTCCTCCACCACCACCTTCCCCCACCTCTCAAGTCCCTGGCCACAGATGACCAATTGACTGTCTCTTTACTTTTGTGTTTTCCAGAATGTCATATAATTGCAATTATGCAATATGCAGCTTTTTCATACTGGCTTTTTTCACTTACCAATATGCATTTAAGTGCCCTTCATGTCTTTTCATGCCTTAAAAAAAGGTTTTTTGTTGCTGAATAATATTCCATTTTATGGTTGCCACACAGTTTATTTATTCAGTTAGTAAAGGACCACTTGGTTGGTTTCCGATTTTGTAAATTATGAATAAAAGCGCTATAAATATTTGTATGCAGATTGTTATATAAGCATATAGTTTCAAATTAACTGGATAGATAAATAGCACAATTACTGAATCCTACGGTAAGACTATGTTTGGTTTTACAAAAGACTACAAGAGTGTTTTCCAAAATTACTGCAGCACTTTGCATTTTTACCAGCAATGAATAATAGTTCCTGTTGCTCCCCATCTTGCCTGCACTTGGCATTATTTATTTATTTTGATTTTAGCTATTCTATAGACTAGATGTATAGTAATGTCTTATTTTTATTTTAATTTGCATTTCCTGTAAACAAATTATATTGAGGATCTTTTTATATAGTTCTTTGTCATGTGTATAATATCCTTGGTGCAATGTCTATTCAAGACCTATGTACAATTTTTATTCAGTTTGTTTTCTTATTGTTGAGTTTTAAAGGTTCTTTGTACATTTTTGGATTCAATTTTTATTTATCAGATATGTGTTTTGCAAATACTTTTCTACTGTCAATGTCCTGGTTTTGGATTATCTTAATAATGTCCTTTGCAAACCAGAAGTTTTAATTTTAAGAAGTTAAATTCATCCATTTTTTTTTCATAGATCAAGCATTTTATGCTCTCTGCAATTAGAGCATATCAACAAATTCAACTTCATATAAATGTTCTCCTATGTTTTCTTCTAGAAGTTTTACAGTTTTGTTTTATATTTAGATCCATGATTCATTTATTTTGTGTGTGTGTGTGTGTGTATGTGTGTGTATGAATTCTAAGTCTAGATTCATTTGTCTGCATATGAATGTTAATTTGTCCCAGGACCATTTGCTAAAAGATTGTCATTTCCCCATTGAATCATATTTGTCCCTTTGTCAAAAATGAGATGATTTGCATCAGTCTATTTCTTAGCTTTCTATTCTGATCCATTAATGTATGTGTCTTTTCTTTCTCTATACCGTACTGATTTCTGTGTAGCTTTATAGGTCTTGAAGCTAGGTAATATCAGTTATTCAACTTTGTTCTTCAGTATTGTACTGGTTATTTTGGGTCTTTTGCATTCACCGATAAACTTCAGAAACCGATAAACTTCAGAATCAGTTTAAAGACATTCACAAAATATCATGCTTGGGTTTTGATTTTGATTGTGTTGTAATACAGTCAGAATTGACACACTGGCCGGGCATGGTGGCTCACGCCTGTAATCCCAGCACTTTGGGAGGCCGAGACGGACAGATCACGATGTCAGGAGATTGAGACCATCCTGGCCAACATGGTGAAACTCCATTTCTACTAAAAATACAAAAATTAGCTGGGCGTGGTGGTGCTCACCTGTAATCCCAGCTACTAGGGAGGCTGAGGCAGGAGAATCGCTTGAACCAGGGACTCGGAGGTTCCAGTGAGCTGAGATCATGCCACAGCACTCCAGCCTGGGCGACAGAGCGAGACTCCGTCTCAAAAAAAATAAATAAATAAAAATAAAAAAAATGACACACCAAAAATATTTGTCTTCCAATCCATGAATGCACTCTTTCTCCATGAGTTCAGCTCTTTCACTTTCTATCAGAGTTTTGTATTTTTCTCACATATAAATTCTATTCATAGTTAATTATGCTTATGCTTAAATACTACATATATTTGATACTGTTATAAATGCTGTTTGGTTTTTAATTTCAAATTCAAATTGTTTATTGCTGGTATGTGGGAAAGCTATTGACTTTTATATAATAACCTTGTATCCTGCAACCTTGCTATAGCCATGTATTTGTTCTGGGTGTCTTTTCAATTTATTGTTTTTTTAAATAGATAATCAAAGTTTCATTTCTTCTTTTGTAAGATATATGCCTTTTATTTCCTTTACTGTCTGATCTTAGGGGAAAAGCATCCAGTTTCTCACCACATAATAGAATATTAGCTGTACATTTTTAAAAACAAGTTGAAGAAGTTCTCTGTTGTTAGTTTGCTCAATGTTTTAATCACAAATAGATGTGGGATATTTTTCTCAATGCTATTTTTTTTCATCTATTGATATGTTCATATGTTTTTAACCCATTAATATGATAGATAAATTTTTTAACTGATTTTTCAAATGTTGAAATGGCCTGGCATACCTGTAATAAATCTGATTCAGCTGTGATATTTAACTGATTTTTTAAGGATTGATTGATTTAATTTGTTAATATAGTGTTGAGAATATTTTTTATCTAAGCTCATAAGAGTTACTCATCTGTAGCTTACCTTTCTTGTAAAGTTTTTATCTGGTTTTAGTATTAGAGTAATTTTGGTATCAAAGAAGCAGTAGGAAGATTTCCTCTGCTTTGATTTTCTGGAAGTGATTGTAGAGAATTTTTATCACTTCTTCTTTGAATGTTTGGTATAATTAACCAGCAAAACCATCTTGGCTTGGCATTTTCTATTAATTATAGTTTATGTCTTTCAAATAATTTACCTATTTCATCAAAGTCAAATTTGTATGCATAGAGTTGTTTACTATATTCCTTTATTTCCTTGATGTGTAGATGGGATCAATAGTGATGAACCCTCTTTTATATACAATATCGATACTCTGTGTCTTCACTCTCTCCTCTTTCTCACTCTCTCTCTCTCTTTTTGTTGTTGTTGTTGTCATTGTTGTTAACCTAGACAGAGTTTTGTCAGTTTCATTTGTATTTTTTTAAAAAACAGCTTCTGGTTTTGTTGATTTTCTCCACTTTTTCCCTAATTTTAATTTCATTGATTTCTACTGGAATTTTTATTTATTTTATTCTGCTTGCTTTCAGCTCATGTTGCTCTTCTCTCCATAAGTTTCTAAGGTAGAAGTTTAGATTACTTATTTTAGATCTTTCTTTTATTTGAATACAACTATTCAATGATATGTCCCACTAAGCACTGCTGTGGCTGCATCACATGGATTAGTGATAAGTTGCTTTTTCATTTTAGATAAAAATGCTTTTAAATTTCTCTTGACACTTCTTCTTTGACCTATGTGTTGATATTTAGTAGAATAGTTTTTTAATTTAATTTTTTATTTTTTTGAGAGAGTCCTGCTTTGTTGCCTAGGCTAGGGTGCAGTGGTGTGAACATGGCTCACTGCAGCCTCAACCTCCTGGGATCAAGCAATTCTCCTCCCTTAGCTGACCAGGTAGCTGGGACCACAGATATGCACCGCCATGTCTGGATAATTTTTTAATTTTTTTATAGAGACAGGACTCTATAAAAAAGTTTGCCCAGGCTTGTCTTGATTTCCTGGACTCAAGTAATCCTCCTGCCTCAGCCTCCCAAAGTTTTGGGATTATAGATGTGAGCCACCATACCTGGCTATAGTGTGTTTTTAAATCTACAATTAATTTTGATTTTTGAGCTAACTCCCTGTAATTAATTTCTAGTTTAATTACATCATGGTCTGAAAGCATATCATGTAGGATTACGTTTTTTAAAAAAGTTTTATTGATGTATACTGAAATCCATAAAACTGGGCATATTTATTGTATACAATTAGATGAATTTAGGGATTTGCATACACATGTGAAATGATCAGCCAAATCAAGATAATAAATATCTATCATCTCCTAAAATTTTATCTTGCCCCTTTGTGTGTGTGTTGAGAATATGTAACACGAGATCTACACTTTTAACAAAATTTTAGGTGTACAATAGTGAATTGTTAACTATGGGCACTATGTTGTACAGCAGATCTCTAGAACTCATTCATCTTGCACTCATCTGTACATCCATTGAACAATTATTTTAAGTTTATTAAGGTGTGGTTTATGGCCCAGAGTGTGGCTTTCTTGATAAATATTCCATGTGAGATTGAAAAAAATGTGCATTATGCTATTGTTGAATCAAGTATTTTATAAATGTCAATTAGATCAAATTGATGGTGCTGTTCAGGTCAACCACATCTTTACTGCTGTTCTGCCTCCTTGATTTGTCAATTGCTGAAAGAGGGATCCTGAAGTCTGCAAATATGATAATTAATTTGTCTATTTCTTCTTGAATTTCTATCAGTTTGTATCACATGCATTTTGACAGTCTGTTGTTACATGCGTACATGTTAAGGATTGTTATGTCTTCTTGGAGAACTGACCTCTTTATTATTATTATGTGATAACTCTCTGTACCCCTGAAAATTTTGTTTCTTTTGAAGTCTGCTTTTTTGAATATTAAGATAGCTACTCTAGTTTTTATTTGATGAGTATTAGCATGTGTATTGGTTTTCTAGCATTTTCATAACAACTTGCCACAAATTAGGTGACTAATAAAAGAACAAATTTATTTTCTCACAGTTGTGAAGGCCAGAAGTCCAACTCAGAGTGTTGGCAGATCTGTGTTCTATTTGAAAGGTCTGAGGATGAACCCTTCTTTGTTTCTTCTAGCGTCTGCTGGCTCCAGGCATTGCTTTCTGTGGATACATAGCTTTAATCTCTGCGTCCATCTTTACCTGGCCTTCCCCTCTTCCTTGTGTGGTTCTCCTCTGTGTATCTCCTATAAAGAAACATTGGATTTAGTGTCTACTGACACAGCTCAGTAGATGAACCTTATCTAGAGAAACTTAACTAACAATTGCAAAGACCCTTTTTCTAAATAAAAGGAAATCACAGGTTTTAGGGATTAGGACATTAATATGTCTTTTGGGGGATTCATGTTCATTCAGTCCATCCCAGCATGGCATATATTTTTCCATCTCTACTTTGAACCTATCAGTGCCTTTAAAAAAATAAATAAAAACAGAAATAACACAAGCAAATGAAAAATATTCCATGATCATGGATAGGAAGAATCAATATCATGAAAATGGTCCTACTGCCCAAAGTAATTTATAGACTCAATGCTGTTCTTATCAAAATACCATTGAAATTCTTCACAGAACTAGGGAAAAAAAAATTTTAAAATTCATATGGAACAACAACAACAAAAAGCCCGAATAGCCAAGGCAATTCTAAGCAAAAAAGAACAAAGCTGGAGGCATCATGTTACCTGACTTCAAACTACACTGGGCTGCAGTAACCAAAACAGCATGGTACTGGTACAAGAACAGACACACAGACCAATGGAAGGGAATTCAGAACCCAGAAATAAGACCACACACCTACATCTATCTGATCTGCAAACCTAACAAAAACAAGCAATGGAGAAAGAATTCCCTATTTAATAAAGGATGTTGGGATAACTGGCTAGCCATATGCAGAAGATTGAAACTGGACCCCTTTCTTATACCATATGCAAAAATTAACTCAAGGTACATTTCAAAGACTTAAATGTAAAACCCAAAATTATAAAACTTTGGAAGACAATCTAGGCAATACCATTCAGGATATAGTCACCAGCAAAGATTTCATGATGACCATGCTAAAAGCAATAGCAACAAAAGCAAAACTTGACAAATGAGATCTAATTAAACTAAGGAGCTTCTACATAGCAAAATGAACTATCAAGAGTAACAGACAACTTATAGAATGGAAGAAATTTTTTGTGAATTATGCATCTAACAAATGGCTAATATCAAGTATCCATGAGGAACTTAAACAAATTTACAAGAAAAAAAAACAACAACCCCATTAAAATGTGGACAAAGGATATAAATAGGCACTTCTCAAAAGAAGACATACACATGACCCACAATCATATGGGAAAAAAAAACCTCAATGTTACTAATCATTAGAGAAATGCAAATCAAAACCACAATGAGATACCATGTCACACCAGTCAGAATGGCTATTATTAAAAAGTCAAGAAATAATAGATGCTAGTGAAGTTGTGGAGTAAAATGAAATGCTTATACATTGTTGGTGGGAGTGTAAATTAGTTCAACCATTGTGGAAGACAGTGTGATAATTATTCAAAGACCTAAAGACAAAAACACGATTCAACCCAGAAATCCCATTACTAGGTATATACCTGCCAAAATATAAATATTCCTATTACAAAGACATATGTACACATATGTTCACTGCAGCACTATTCACAATAGCAAAGACATGGAATCAACCTAAATGCCCATCAACAATAGACTGAATAAAGAAAATATGTTACATATATATCATGAAATACTATGTAGACATAAAGAATGAGAGAATGTCCTTTGCAGGGACAGGAATGGAGCTAGAGGTCATTATCCTTAGCAAACTAACATAGAAACAGAAAACTAAATACCACATGTTTTCACTTATAAGTGGGAGCTAAATGATGAGAACTCATGGACACATAGAGAGGAACAACACACACTGGGGCCCATCAGAGGGTGGAAGGTGGAAGGAAGAAGAGGATCAGGAAAAATAACTCATGGGTACTAGGCTTAATACCTGGGTGATGAAATAATCTGTACAACCAACCCTCATTTACCTATGTAAAAACACATTTACCTATGTAACAAACCTGCACATGTACTCCTGAACTTAAAATAAAAGTTAAAAAAAATAAGAAAGAAAGAAACAAAAAACAATTTGTGAGTTTCTTGGAGGCAACTTATAGCTGAATCTTGTTATGGGTCTTTTTGAGGGGGCTTTTGTTGTTCTTGAAACCCACGCTGGTACTCTCTATCCTTTAACTAGTGTATTTAAACCATTCATATTTAAAATGTTTATAAATATAATTTGTTTAATACTTACTAGGTTAATAAATATTTTTCTATTCATTGTTTGTGCTCTTTTTTCATTTTTTTCTTCTTGCTTTGCCTTCTCTAGTTTTAACTGAATATTTTACATTATTTTATTTTATCTCCTCTCTTAGCATATTAGCTATACTTTCATTATATGTTTGCCATAGATTTCACAATAGACATTTAGAACTAATCTAATCTCACTCTCAATCTAATCTCACTCTTGAATAACAACTTTTTAATGGGTAGTGCAGTTACCTTATAACAGAGTATTCCCATTTCTTCCATCCAGTCACTTACAACGTTAGTGCCATTTATTTCACTTATCTATATAGTGTAATCATTGAAGACATTATTATTATTACTGTAAGCAGTTATCTATTAAACCAGTTATGAATACATCAAATAAAATTCTTCATTTATTTATACTTTGATGATTTTCTTATCTTTATTTAGACTGAAGTTTGAAAATATCTCCCCTTTGTTCTCCATGAAAAACTTTTGTTCTCTTTTTTTTAACATTTCTTACAGTGTAAGTCTACTGGTTATGAATTTCCTCTTTTTTTTGAGAAATTCTATTAATTCTCCTTCAATTTTGAAAGATACTATGATGGATATAAAATTCTAGTTTTCTTTTTTATTGTCTCCCAACATTTTGCATATTTTACTCTGCTCACCTCTTGCTTGCCAGTTTCAGAACAGAGTTAATGCAATTCTTAGTTTTGTCCCTCTACAGCCATTGTTTAAGTGCTCCTGTCAGTTCATTTCTCTGGTGCCCTCTGCTCTTGGTAAACAGATCTTGGCTATACTTCACTATATTTACCTTTTTAAAAATAGATTTCAGGGTAGTGTTTGCCCTGTAACCTCAATTCTTTGCTGGGTCTAAGAAAGCTCATTTGTTTTCAATTTGTTTAACTTATTTATTGTTGCAGGCTGAATGATAACTTTAAGCCTCTGTACACACAAGAGTGGAAACTGAAAAGTATATGTTGACTTTTAATATGATAATAACCTGAGAGTTATACATGGTATCACCTTTTTATGCAGCCAATCAATGAATGAGTCCTGTTATTTTTACCTTTTAATTATTTCTTCTTTTCATTCTAGCCCGGACTTCTGTTCTCTCTACATTTACTGTTCTTTCCCGTTTATTCTTCACACTGAAACTTACTTGCTTATTGACTTTAACGTACATTCCGAAACTCATAATATAACCAAGGACAACACAAATCCTCTTTTTGTCATGTGCCTGTCTTTGAAGCCCTCCATATTTCTAACTCCAGACCTCTAGTCACATAGTTTAGCAAAATATAGTATAGTACACCCTAGTTATCCTAAACAGCATAAATACCTTGCTATAATTTAATTCAACACACAAATCTCTTATTTGTAATTATTAAAGATACTTTACATATGGCTTTTTAATTTTAACTGTAAAACACTTTTTAACTTTAACTTATAGACAGTATAACTTTTTGGATACTGATTTGTGTGTACACATTCAAATATTTACAAGTTTTTAAATCTTCATGGTTTTTCTGCCTGAAATACAGTCTATAGAATTTCCTTTAGTGGCGATCTGCTGGGAATTATCTCTATTGTTATGTTTTGTGGAAAATGCTTTTATGATTCACTTTCTTCATCAGCACATATGCTAAGACTAGAATTTTAGCTTACCAGTCATTTTTACTGAAATGGATTGAGTGTACTGTCTTTCTGTCTTCTGACTTCTCTTGCTCCTTATAAGAAATCAGCTACATTTTACATGTAAACTCATTCTTTTCTTCCCTTTTAAATTATCTGCTGTCTGTTTGTATCTCTGTAATATATTCTAGATAATTTCTTCATTTCTATATTCCATGTTATTAATTCTCTTTACTGATGTCCAATTACTGGTAAAATAGTCAATGAAGTATTTAATTTAATGTATTGAACTATAATATTTGTAATATTATAACTTGTTTTCTTATTTTTTTTTTCATTTTTTACTAAATTTCTCACTTACTTTGGAACTTCATTCATTTTGAATAACAATAGCAAATTATTATTCAGTTTGTTAACTCTTGAGAAGGTGGGACCCTTTTAAGTGAATTTACATTTGCTTTTATTAATTGCTTGGGTCTGCTAGTAGTCTGGGACCCACCTTTAATTGGGCTTGGTAGTGAGAATTTAGGCTATGAATCCACATGAACACGCTATTGACTTTCTTATTTCTTCCTTCCTTCCACTCTCCCTCTCTTCTTTCCTTTCCTTACTTCTCTTCTACTTTCCTTCTTTCCTTTGCTTCTTTTTCTTCCTTAGGCACCAAAGTTTTAACTAGGAAAACTTTATTGTCTTTCTCTTTCTAGTGCATACTAGAAAATCTTACACATTAGGGCTACTAAGTATGTAGTCCTTTGTGGGTCTATTAGAATCTCCCACTGAGACATGAGCTAGACCTTATTTTCTGTGCCCCAAGTCTTGCAAGGCCATAAAACTTATGCTAATAGTGACTCAATTTTGTGAATACTATAATGTTTAAAGCTCATGTTTGGCTCTGCATATTACCTGTCATTTGTTCCTTTTTTAGTGTGATTATTTTTCACTTTTATTTTTCAATTTTTAATATTTATTTTTACTAAAAATATGATATGCTATATTTCAATTTGTTTTCAATAAGGAAGCTGATCTAAGTAGCAAGTCACCTATACTGTTGGCAATGGCATGCCTGAATACTATATAATAAATATGTTAATATTTTGCTTATACATTTGTCCTTTTTTTTCTTTTTGGTGCAAATAAAATTGATTTAATATGGCTAATTCTTCCCATTTGTTACATTGTTATGTGGATTCTGGAATCAGAATCCCTGAGTTAAACTCTTGGCCCTGCCATTAACTATATCACTTTAGATAATGTACTTAATTTTTCTAAGCTGCAATTTCTTTATCTATAAAATGGAGTTGACAGTAATATCTGCCTTGTAGGGTTGGTATGCAGATGAAAAGCCTTTAGTATATTATTTAAAAGATGAAATTCATGTCACAGAGAAAGTTATCTTTGTTAACTATTATTATTTCTTTAATTGCTTCTAAGCTTAGGTAATTTTTTCTACTCTAGAGGGTTAATAAATGCTCAACTATTTAATGCTGTCTGTTCAGAGGAGTTTACTCTTTGATGAATAAATGTTTAATTAATTCATATTTCTATACATTTGAATACACAGAATAACATCTGAGTTTTAGTTAATGAATTTATTTTTTGAGACCAAATCTTGCTCTTGTTGCCCAGGCTGAAGTGCAATGGCACAATCTTGGCTCACAGCAACCTCCTCCTCCTGAGTTCAAGCGATTCTCCTCCCAAGTAGCTGGGATTACAGGCATGCGCCACCACGTCCAGCTAATTTTGTATGTTTTGTAGAGATGGGATTTCTCCATGTTGGTCAGGTTGGTCTTGTACTCCCAACCTCAGCTGATCTGCCTGCCTCAGCCTCCCAAAGTACTGGGATTATAGGCATGAGCCACCACACCCAGGCCTAATTTATTTATTTATTTATTAAATAATCAAGGAGTTATTTTGATAGTGTTTAACAAATATTTGTCCATTCCATGAGTTTCTTTCATTACTGATCTTACCATTGAATTATATTTTAAAAAGGCCTCTTCGGTGGTTTAAAGTTTTGTCTGTTTTATGACAGTCACAGAATGTGATGCCAGATACCAGTCATTTTCTTGCCTTAAATTTCAAGTATGACTTTGAAGGCAACCAATGAAATAGAATTCAAAGCAGTGTTAGAATTTTAATGCTGAGATGAAAGTTGACCTTAAGTTCATTGACCTGTGGATTGATCACTAGGGCAAAATGGAAGTGAGGAGTCTTCACTTCTTAATCTTATTTCACTTGACTCTCTATTTTCTGAGATTGTTAATGTGTTAAGCACAATTATTTGAAGAATCAGAGTGTAAGATGTAATGCCGTAGGTTCATGCAGCGTTCATTTTGAGTCATAATTAGTGTAATTTTTAATCTTGTGTACTTTCTTCGGTTTTGAAGGACGAATAGTCGCTTTCTAGCTCATGGTTGATATGCTAGATTAATAGTAATTATTGACTCCAAATCTGGATAACACTTCTAAGTTAACTGTTTTTTCCCCCCAGTTCTGACTTTTTTTCTGTTAACCTCCAAGTATGATAAGAAGTTATATAGTTAGTTATGAGGGCATTCCTTTATTCCTGAAAAGACAGTTGAGGACTTGTTTTATTTCCACAATTGTTGCTAACATTTTTGTCATGCCATTTTTGAAAGGCTTATAAAGACATATTTCATTTCTTTATTTTGAATATATTTTTCCATTAACTCTATCTTAAATAAATAATATTCATTTTATGTTACTTTTTAGCCTTATATAAGGAGACAAAATAATTCCCCAGAAAAATGCTTAATGATAATAAAAATAAATGCTAGCTAGGTTTTAGATATTGCAATGGTGAAAAAATGTAATTGTGTAACTAAATTGCTGCAATAAACCACAGGTGAGAATGAAAGGTGACATGATGGCAACATATTACATTATTTTGTAGATGTTTTGCATCATACTTCTAATGGGAAAATCATCAAGTCAACACAAATCATAAAAATACCCAACTTGTAGACTCTTTGTTCTCTTCTTATGATTTCTAGCGTATTTAATTAGCCTTGGGATAGTTTAATAGGCAAATATGAATATAAGACCCCTTTATATTTCTTTTTTTTTCTTTTAGAGACAAGGTCCATCTCTGTCACCCACGCTGGACTGCAGTGGTATAGTCCTAGCTCATGGCAGCCTCGAACTTCTGGGCTCAAGTGATCCTCCAGGTAAACAAAGAACTTGTCATATGAAACAGGTATATTGAAAGAGGAAAAGGTAAACTAATAAAAAAGAAGCATAGAGGTAAGTATTTACAAAAACTGTTTATATTTAGGAGTCATAATTATTTTTATGATTAGAAACAATTTACAATCACAAAACTGATATTAGAAGTGCTTACATATTTCACATGTAATAAGTGTTTATTATTTGTGAAGACAATTCTTAATATATGTAACATTATATTCACTCATTAGAAATTGACCATTTAAGTTTCCAAATAATACATATTCTTTTCACAAAGTCATTTTCCTAAATGAAAATCTGAGTGCTATCCTAGAATACAACAGTGCATAGTTTAAAAATAAAGATAAATCACTATTGTTTAAAAATCAATTTGAAACTTCTAGGGGAAATTGCATCATTGCTGCAGTTCATATCTGTCAAAAATTGCTGGTTTCTCTAGAAGGAAAAATAAAACTGACAGATTTGAAGGCAATCTCTGTATAGGAATACTCAATTACATTCTTCTGCTCACTGTTTAATCATATTTTAAATTGTCATTTAAAATCGTGTAATTCTGATAACCTTATGATGTTTAGGCATGTATAGGTTAAAGATTAACATACAAGAAACATAATATTCACTATTTTTATAAAGTACACACATTTTATTCTTGAAAACTATGTGTGGAATTAGTAAATTTATGTTATATGTTCAGTTCTTATGCTAGTTAAATTCTGTCAAAAGTTTAGGAGTTTTTGATACACTGAAAAGTTAGTATTTTTTAAAAACTATATATATAAGATATCACAGGCTATAATATTAAGGACTGTAGTTGAATATGAATTTAGAATTTTGGGTACAACAAATCACCCAGTATATTCCAGTTTTGGTCAAAGCGCACTGAAAATCCGTGACCACATTTTTTTAAATACAGAAGACACTGAAAAGCCTTAAAACAAAGGAAAGCTAAACAAAGGGTATGTGGGTAGTGGATGTGATTTTAAAGAGTTATTAGAAGAACATATCATTGATTTAGACTTTGCTTGGTGTCTGGGCCATTAAGAATCATGGGATACATTTCATGGTACCTGTGTAAACTAACAGCATCTAATGGAAATGCTTTTATTCCTGTCAATATCACATGCTGAAACTAAAATATTATTACAGGGATACTCAACCTAAAAAATGCTTAGAAAACAAAGTAAGTTTGGTTACCACCTCACAATTGGCTGAGTCTACCTGTTATATTCCTGCTGAGGGACAGAGTGAAGAGTCACAGGTTTCCACAACTTAAAATATCTATTTCAAATTAAGCATTATTTACACTCAAAGACATGGAGACTGGTACCTGACTCTGAGATGACTGCCCTTAGCATAAAAAAAAAAAATAGAAAGCCTTCTCTTATCCTCTGGGAATAATACATAAATCATACCACATACAGGAGGATAACACTAAGGTTTATGTTTCTTATTATGATATTGATTCAAAGTTGATAAGGAAGAATCTTTTTGAGGAGGCTGTGAGGATAGCTTTGTTCACAGGGGTTCAAACAATCCCTGTGGGAACTGTCCCTGTCAAGATGCAGGGCTCTGGAAGCCAAGTCAATTGCTTTATTGGAAACTCAATATAGTATGCTATCTACTGTTGTTAGGGAGAAACACTACCTGCGGTTTTCCAGTTTTTGTGATGGTGAAAGATGAGCAAAAGAGGAGAGAGATAAGTCAGAACATAGCTGCAGCCATATTTCTAAATATATCCCTGCCAAGCACAGAGCAGCAGGCAAGGCCCATGCCAAGGCTTGTCAGACAGATTTAGCTAGTAAAATACGACAAGTCCCTTTTAGATTCAAACATTTTATTACTTGGCCAGAAAAAGGAAGAACAGCAAAAGGAGACAATGCACTGTGCTCTTTTTCCCCCACACTCAAAAGTGTAAAACTCAAACAAAAAGGGCTAGTTGACAATGCAGTGAAAGGGACACTCTGTTCTTGAGCACTCAATGCTACAAGGTTGTTAAGTATGTTTATAGACTGCAGCTGTAACCTAGGGGCACAGAGCAGAAAGCCTCATTCCTCATCAGAACCTGGGAAATAATGAGAAACGGAGGCATGACAGCCTCCCATGTGATATAAGAAGGTGAGTAGATACGACCTCATGGCATTTTCTCATATTCTTTTATGAGAAGGCTTTTGTCTTCCAGAAAGCTCATAAGTTGTTCCACCAAGGCTCAGATTAGCTGTGGTTCAAACTTTTGCCTACATGGCCTATATGGATGGACACATGCAAAGTCACCAGGATGCCGCGATTCATTTGTTCCCCTATAATACCAATGAAATCTAAATTTCCAATTGCATACTATGTGTCTTGAGCATGATTTTCTTTCTCCTTTTTTTTGTGATGTTTCATATATTCCTCACTCATCAACACACATGCATGCACATGCATTCACACACACAGATATATGAGAACAAAAATATTAAAATTACTTATAAAATACTTACTAAAATTACCATGGTGCCAGTAACAATTTTTCCCAGTTAGGTGAATATATATAACATTATAACCCTCAAGCCTGTGAATGGGGGCAATTGAAATTATATTAATACAAAGCAATCTGAAGGTCAAATCTTGCTGTCACAATTTTCTACCTTATATACTATCTTTGGGTAGGTTACAAAAAAAAAAAAAAATGGCCACAATTTTCTCCTCTCTCTATTCATTCTCATTGCAAAGGGACTTTAAGAGGTAAAATCTATGTCTTAAACCTTTTAAATTAGGTTAGTCTAATGATATAATTTTGCTAATAGACGACACAGAAGAGATAGGGTGCCAGTTCTAGGCCAGGTTGTCAAGAGGCCTTGCATGCTTTTCTCTCTGTTCCTTAGAACCTTAATACCAAGACGTGTGGCCAGAGGCCATTATTACTAAATATATGCGTATGTGTATGGCATCACCCAGCAGATAACCAGCCTGCAGTTGCACGAATGAGGCCTATGAGATCAAAAGAACTGCCCAGTAATCCCAGCTCCAAATAACGAGCATGCATATTAGCTTCTTTAAGCCAATAAGTTTTGGCCTGGTTGGTTATGTGGCAAAAAAATAACTAACACAACTATGTGTTCACTGGTAGAAGGAAAGGTACTCTATGAAGGGATACCTTTTGGATACTGAGTTAAACGATATTTGTACCTAATTATGAGAGATTTCCCAAATTTTCATGTGTGCTCCATTAAAGGTAGTTTTGTAATTTCTAAAATCTGTCATTCCAAATGATAATCAAGTCTTAAAACTTTATTCTTTTTTGGATGCAGACATTTAATGTCGTCATTATTATTGTTGTAATTGTATGAGTGTTACTTCACTACTGCAGCAATGATCAAAAGGACAACCAGTACAGTGGTAATTTTAATAAGACTCATACAAGGCATTTGACTATGCTTGATGGCTTTAACTCTTTCAAACTGCGAGTTAGGTAACTAACGATTTTTTAAAAGTCTACTCAGTCCTTTTTTATTCTACAATGAAAGTCAGTGACCTGGCCAACCGTGGTGGCTCACGCCTGTAATCTCAGTACTTTGGGACACCGAGGAAGGCAGATCACCTGAGGTCAGGGGTTCAAGACCAGCCTGGCTAAAATGGTGAAACCCGTTTATACTAAAAATACAAAAAATTAGTTAAGCATGGTGGTGCATGCCTGTAATCCCAGAGATTCAGGAGGTTGAGGCAGGAGAATCGCTTGAAACCGGGAGGCGGAGGTTGCAGTGAGCTGAGATCGTGCCATTGTACTCCAGCTAGGACAACAAATGTGAAACTCCATTTCAAAAAAAAAAGGAAAGAAAAGAAAAAAAAAAGCGTGGGGAGGGAAGAAAGTCAGTGACCTGTAAGAAGTAATTTAATGAACTGAGAAATGGATTTTAGGTGATGGTATAATAGCTTTTAAGTTTACCTTCTCATTTTAATAATAGGGTTACACTGGATCTTGAATCAGATAACTTTGTTGAATTTTTTATTTTATTTTGAATAAACAATTATGATTTATTTTTTTAAGATTTTATTGTTTAAGATTTAATTTTACTTAAAATATTAAGTAAAACATATAATACATATTTTTCAACAATTTAATTTAAAAACTTTTTATTAATATGTAATGATTTTGAAATTTATTCATCATATGTAATTAGCAATATTAGAATCCTTAAACAACCAACACTTTCACTTTAGCATATGTAACTCATAACAATAAAAATGCATACATTTGAATATTTTCAAAATGTAAATATCTTTTGTATCACAGACTTATGTCACTAATATGACGATAAAATAGAAAGTGTCTAAATGGTCTAGAATTTCTGATTTAATTTGTACCGCTTAGTTGTGTAAAATTAGAAATACTTTCCAGGTCTGTTTTAAAATATTTACTAAATCTTTCAACTATAAAACTATGTCTTGCTCTCTAGCAATGGAGGGGATAATTAAGTGGTTCTTCTTTTTAGGCAAAAATAAATATGAAAAATAAAACATTGTAACTGAAATTAAATACCCTACTTCCCTGTCTTCTTTCTAGCTCATTCTGACTGAAGAAATTAAATCAATTCATCAGGCAAGGCAGATAGATAAGCAGAATTCTTAATCAACAAGACACTTTGCTGAATTTTTAAAAATCTTGTCTCCTTTTAGCACATTTAGGTTTTATGCCCTGAACTGTTATTAATTAGAGAATATGGTGCTAATTATTAGCTATTTCAGTTATCTCAGAAATGAATGACTTTCTTTCAATTAATATTCTAACTTAGTAAGACAATTATTTAGTTGAGGCCTTGATTATGAATTCAATCATTTAAAACTATAAATCTTGATGCATCACAAAACTTTCAAAACGTGAGATGGGTATAAGGTTTTACCATACATGCAAACTGACAAATTATCCTGCCACAGTTTCCTAGATGCTGACAGAAGATACAGATGGAACTCTTTAGTCAGAAATCACTCACATCACAGCAAGTAGCATGAGCTTCAAGTTTATATTGCTTTCTCTTATCCTCCAAGTCCCTGAGGAGTGACATGGAGTGGCCCAGGTACATGTTGAATACACAGTAGGTTTATGTCACAGATGAGGAACCCCAAGCTTAAGGAACTGATTTTTAATAACAGGTGCAAGCAAAATGCTTCAAAAGGTAGAATTTTTTTTGAAAGGATACTGGGGAATGAACAAATATGCCTTCTGCTTAAGAAGGAGATGCTACCTGTACCTTTCAAAGTACTTCACTATATAGGCAATAACAGTTTAGAATAGAAACTATCAGTGCTTCTGCTTACAAAACATGCAATAGAAAACCATTTAGAAAATTGTCTCCCAAAAAAACTGTGGTATCTGAGTAGGAAAAAATAATAGGTCAATACTGTTGATAAACAAAACAACAATATTTAATTTAAGCTATAGTATAAATTTGAAAGTATATATTAATAAATTGAGACAAAGAATTTAGATATTTAATTGGCTTTGGCTTGGTTCTAGATATTCATGTTTAATTAACTTACACTCTTGTAGTAACAGCCAATAAATTGTATCAATGTTTTATTTAGTGTTGATAGCAACAGAAGGCAGGCAAATTCCTAGGCAGACAGGGATAGGTCACCAGTCAAACTTGACCTTCAAGCCAAGAACAGTCTACAGCCTGAAAACTAGGCTACTAGTTCCAGATAAAATCCTTGGACCAGAGTGAGAACTCCCATTCCCATTTGACATGCTTTCTCCCAATTGCTCAAAAGTCAGAAGTCAAAAATTAAGGTTTGGGAACCTCTGCCTAGATTTCAGAGGATGTATGGAAACGCCTGGATGTCCAGATAGAAGTTTGCTCCAGGGGTGGAGTGCTAATGGAGAACCTCTGCTAGCACAGTGAGGAAGAGAAATGTGGGATTGAAACCCCAACACAAAGTCCCCAGTGGGGCACTGACTAGTGGAGCTGTGAGAAGAGGGCCACCATCCTCCAGACACCAGAATGGTAGATCCACTGACAGCTTGTACCATGCACCTGGAAAAACCACAAACACTCAATGCCAGCTGTGAAAACAGCCAGGAGTGGGGCTGTACAGTGCAAAGCCACAGGGGCAGAGCAGCCCAAGGCCATGGGAGCCCACCTCTTGCATCAGGAGGACTTGGATGTGAGACATGGAGTCAAAGGAGATTGTTTTGGAGCTTTAAGATTTAATGACTGCCCTGTTGAATTTTGGACTTGCATGGGGCCTATAGCCCCTTTGTTTTGGTCAATTACTCCCATTTGGAGTGAAAGCATTTATCCAACGCCTGTACCCCCATTGTGTCCTGGAAGTAATTAACTTGCTTTTGATTTTACAGGCTCCTAGGCAGAAGGGACTTACCTTGTCTCAGATGAGACCTTGGTGTTAGACTTTTGAATTAATGCTGAAATGAGTTAAGACTTTGGGAGTCTGTTGGGAAGGCATGATCCGTTTTGAAATGTGATGACATGAGATTTGGGAGGGACCAGGGGCAGAATGATATGGTTAGGCTTTGCATCCCCACCCAAATCTCATCTTGAATTGTACTCCCCAGGTGTTTAGGGAGAGACCTGATAAGAAGTGATTGGATTAATGGGGCAGTTTCCTCCATTTTGTTTTCATGATAGTGTGTGAGTTGTCATGAGATCTGATGGTTTTATAAGGCAGTTTTCTCTACTGTTGCTTGCTCTCTCACCTACAACCATGTAAGACATGCCTCTTCCCTTTTCGCCATGATTGTAAGTTACCTGAGGCTTCCCCAGACATATGGTACTGTGAGTCAACTAAACCTCTTTTTTTATAAATAAATTACCCAGTCTCAGGTATGTCTGCATGGCAGTTTGAAAATGGACTAGACTCCCACAGGAAGAGATATCAAGAACTTTAAGTGTTCTCAGATTTTACTTCATATACAAGCTTGCCTGTCCTCTGTTTTGCAGAGAGACAGTATCTGTATGTTCTAAGGCTCCGATGTGTAAACATTCATCAAACGCTTTCAGAACAACAGTTAGTTCCTCACTTGAAAGACATGCAGAAATATGAGATAAGGGTTGGTTATAAATATAAAACAGAGGAAAAATCAAAACATTAAAGACACTTGGCGTAAGTGGAAAGAGGTTCCCAGAGCAGAAGCTGTATTTCCACAGTAACTTGGAGGCTCATACAGTATTTTTTTTTTTTACCTTATGAAAAGGCAGAAAATGGTGAGTATATAGAAAAGCAGTGTTGATCTGTGGAATTTAAAAAAACAAAATGTTCATAGGTTTTTGTTGCTTTTTAAAATTTTCGTGTCTTGGCTCGGAACTCAGAAGGTTTGGAGGGGCATCTTTAGACCTTCCATTGTATGTCTATGAAACAATAATTTATTTATGTTCTATAGGCCATTAAATTGGTGGAGAATGACATTTATTTTTCTGGCAGGAGAACATTCTACTAACCTATTTTCTTCCAATTTCCTCTGAGTTTTGTAATTATACAGAAATATCTGATAAAAGCTGAGATTTAGTGAGGACTTGATATACAATATATAAATTTAATATTTTATAATTCCTCTGTTAAAGTAGTCTTCTTATATCTTATTTAATTAGAGGTTACAAGATAGAGAGGTAGGTAGTTGCCTGCATATTAGAGTAAAAATTAAAAATTTTTGAGTACCGTAAAGGAACATATCAAGTAAAGAGCAGTCTTCAAATTATTAACCTGAAATTCTAATGATAGTATATGTCTGAAACAAAGGTGATATCTAAGTTATGTAAATATCCTCCCTCAGATAAATACGCCATATTACCTAAAGCATAAAGCCCTACATAAGTAATGTGATTGTTTATTTTATTTTCTACTTGATCTGTATAACTTATGACCTAAGCAGGCAATAAAGAAACATAATCTGAATAAATGAATATATCTTTGATGCTTTACCTGAAATTCTCCATGTATTGGTTTATCTTTCAAAGATTCCTTCCAGTACTCCATGCATGGCCAAGGTATTCTGTGCCACTGCATTCTTTACTAGCTTCTTTCACTAAAATCTTTTAGTCTCCTTTGTTACTCAGAGAGAAATTTTATTGCTATTCACATGTTCCCTGTGTTAGCACAAAAGACAGACTTCACAGGGGCTTTTTTAAGGCTGCTTTAATCTGCCATCTTCTTAGAGTCTCTGTTTTATTCCCTTAGGGCTAAAACCGAGTTGGCCAAATTTAACCACCTCTTAGATTTTTCAGGGCCAAAGAAGATACATTTAATCTCGAATCAACCTTAGTCCAACATGAACATATTATTTGCCCAGAAGCAAGCTATTCAAATTTGAGAACTTCCAAATTGGTGAATATAAATGCAACTTGCTACATGATTGCAAGAGTGTTCATTGTTCTATTTTAGTATGTTAAATCTCTAATCAGAGCTTTGAAATACAATTAAAACATAAAACAAGGAACACTAATGCAATGGAACTCATTTTAAAGGCATGCATTTGAGGTCAGAAGAATAAGTAGGGATTAGTCATGACAAACGGCAAAAAAAAGAACATCAGGAAGATGTAACATAAATTTTCTGCAGGCAATTTGTGGTGAAGAAGATTAAAAGCTGAATAAACAGATATAAGTTCAGGATTAATTGGGTGGAATGGGCAAGAAGGGAAGAGGAGAAAGATGCAGATAAAAAGGAATCAACATGAACTTAAGTTCAAAGTCCTTTATTATTTCTCTTACAATTAATTGTCTCTTTCTGTTTTCTTGGTAAACTTCTTTAACCTCTGCAACTCCCAGAATAAAACATATATTCTCAACTATTACTGTATACTTATTTATTTACTTATTTGTTTGTTGTTATTCATTTGTTTGAATGTATGTATATATGTATCTATATATGTTACAAACTGGGAAAAATTTTTATCACGTTTGGATATCATGTGTGAGATTCACAATTTTGTCTGATTCTTACAGAGGGCTTAGGGTGCCCAGATATGCTTTTTCTCATTTGCCTAACATATTTTTATTTTTAAAGTAAAAATTTAAATGAAATACTGTATTTGTTATATGCCTTTTAAAAATGTGATATCTACATAGGTATACTTAGAGAAATGTACACAAATTATCAAAAACATACATTCTGAACAATTTTCTGAATGTGAAATGAACATCCTAATAAAAAAATAGAATTAGTGTCATATGGATCCAAAATTTGCTTCTTACAATTAATGAACTTAGATACCGCTTAAATTTTTAGAATGTTAGGATGGAAAAAGCTTTTCAAACTGTGTCTCAAAATTCAGAAACCATAAAGAAATTTGATAAAAGTTACTACATAGACTATTAAACACATAAATAAACATCATTAAAATATGTCATAATCAAAGTCAAATAAAAATGGAAAAATATATATGTAGCCAATATCATAGATAAAAATGAATTTCCTAAATTATAGATACATACACCAATAAACCAATAGAAAACATGGCAAATAAGTAGACAATTCAGAGAAAATAAAATGCAAATGACCCTTGGACATGTAAAAATATCATCTATCAGAGAATTTAAAATTAAGACCACACTAAGCAACAAATTTCATAATAATTTGGTGAAAAAAGAAAAGTTTGATCAAACTGTTCTATTTGCCAAACCTTTATATCATATATTGCTGACAGTATGCTTTGGTACATCCCTAATGAAAGGCAGTATGTTTACGGACAAACACTCTTACTCAGAGTGCTGCAATTCCACTCCTTGGAATTATCCTATTGATGTATTATAGTCGCACACATATAAAATAACACAGAGGAACACTTATTGCAAAACTTTATAACAACTAAAAATAGGAAACAAGCTAATGTCCATTAAACTAGAGAAGATCTGGAAAGCTGTAAAAGACTGTGGTTCGTGAGACATTGTTCAGGAGTTGGTGGAGGTCTCACTGCAGAAGCAGAGATTGGACACAACCTTTTCTTTTGCTATTACGTTGAAAATATATGCGTGGAGAAAAATAACATATAAATAAACATCTGCCTCTGAAATATTTCTGTTCTGCACCCCCTTGTAGTCAGAAATACTATCTAGAGTTTTACCATCAATTTTATTTCTTATACTGTATTTTAATTTTGCCTTTTTATTTTGTAAGTAGTAATCATACGGTGTATAATCTATGTGTGTGGCTTCTTTTATTTTTAAAATGTTATGATACATAGTAGATATATATATTTATGGAGTACATGAAATGTTTTGATACAGGCATGCAATATGAAATGAGACCATCATATAGAGAATGGGATATTCATCTCCTCAAGAATTTATCCTAGGTGACTCCTTTTAAATAATGACATGTTTGTGAGATTAATCTATAGGTTGTTGTGTTTTATTGTTTATTCCTTTGTATATATACACATATTGAGTGAATATAGTATAATGTACTCATTATAATTTTGGTGACCATCTAGATATGTTTGATAGAAATATCTGGATAGTTTCCAGTTTGGGACTGTTGAGAATATATACTGCTTAAAGATACATAATGCTGGTATGATCATTCTAGTGAATAAATTTTTGTGAAAATATGCATGCGTATCTGTTGCTTATACACCCACAAGTGGACTTTCTTGTTCTCTCCATGTCTATCTGAACCCAAAGAATGTATTACTTTTTCAAAAATTAAAATTTGAAATAAACAAATAGAAATAAATAAAAACATAAAAAATTAATAGCAAGACCATATCAGCTTATGATTTGTAAGAGTTCTACTTGCTCCGGACTTCATCTTTCAAAAGTCATAGAAAAAATACTTACTTTTAGAATTAATAACTATACAATTTGTCTTCTTGATGTCCATCATATTTTTCCTAGTGATTCAACATGTTAATTTTCTTTGTAAAGATCACTGAAGAAAATTTGCCATGTGATTCACATCCCTAGCTAATATTTATCTGTTGTGTGATGACATGAGAATAAATACAAATTATTTTGATAGACGAACTTACATTTATGCAAATAACTTGAAGTCCTTAGTGCTGAACTTATTCTTTTACTTGAGGCTTTTCCCTGTGTGTTTATTTGCTTATATATCTTCTACTGGTTATATGAATTGATTTTTTCCCCTGCCCTCTGCTTTTTTAAAAAATATTCCCAGTGGCCATGAGAGTCATTTCTTGGGAAACATTGTATATAGTATATGGTTGATGGTTCAGGCAGAAGCAACAGTCCATAAAGAGTCATGAATACATAGTTTAAGGAAGGATCATCTTTACTGCTTTTCTGACCCTGATGGCAGCCTCCAAATCATCCAAAGCTCTTCTCTTAAAATTGCCCCTGGAATATGGGCTTCTCATATTCAATTGCTTAGAAATATATGGATATCTGTCTTCTCTCAGTTTTACATTGAATTTCTCGTCATTTATTATGGAAACTTTTATATAAAAAAGAAACAAACAGGTCTACTCCTTTAAATCTCACATACTTGAGGAATGTAAAGGTGCCAGATGATTATTCTACCTATCTATTTGAATTCCTGCATATTACTTGAAGACTTTTAATAAGAAATTGATCCCAACTCTATACTACCATTTTAGGAATATGTTATGGCTTTATGAGTAGTTTTGTTGTATGTATTAAATAAAATTTAAACCTTTAACTTGTATTTATCCAGTTATCTATTTGCATTTGAATGAACCACATAGTAAAGGAAGAAAGAAAAACGATATATAATTACAAATGCCAAAAAAAAAGATAGTAGTTCAATACGTTTCTACTTTATGTAAAAATAAGCAATTGTGGAATTGTTCAAAATACATTTATTGTATTTTAGTACAACCATTGTATTGATTTTTTGTTAGTATTTTCCTAGGTCAAAGCTAGGGCTGCCTTTTTCTCCTCTTTGGCAATGTCCACATCTAAAAGCACCACACCATAGCCAGTGATCACGGGCAATTCAAAGGTGTATTAGTCAAGTATCTGCCAAGCCATGGAGCTCCTGCAAGAGGAGCTCCACCAGGGAGTATTGACTTCTAGACTCTCTAATGTTCTGGAGGAGGGTGGAGAGCCCGTGAAAAATGAAGGAGGAAGAGAAGAAGGAGGGGAAGAGGGATGGGGCTTCATAGCAGAAGTGAGTAGGTCTGAGGAGTCTGAAGGTGTCTACCCTGACAAATGTAAAAGGTTTAATCAGATTTTATCTTGTCTGTTAGTGACTTTTCACCTTCAACTTTATTTCTCCATATATACAGCATACATGCAGACACATACAATATTGCATTTCCTGATTCTCCCTTCATTTTCATTTGCTCACTTGAAAGACCAAAGGTGAAATGTGGTATATTTGTGTGCTAATTTGTTTCTTCTTGTAACTAGAGAAAATTTTGAAGTGTTTATATTTTGGGTAAGGTGTGAGTCATCAACAAAGTGTTAAAATATTTAGATGTACTGCCTTTCTTAGGCCTTATAATTAACATTAATTTATTTTATATTTTATTTTGTGTTATCAGTTGTGATCTCTTTTGATAATTTATTAAATGACTAGAATATTAAAAAGTACATAATTTCAGAACATAGCATTGCCTTGAATATCAAACCATTTGTATATTTATTCATATTGTCACCTTAAGACAGAATTTTTTACTTGGAAAACAGCATATGAGGATGAGCATCATGTGGGAGCATTGCTCATAAATTACAAACTCTGGTAGCTATTTATTAAATTACAGTGAAAAATGTCATAAATCTTGTTTGTCCTTGTTAATTGGGATATGTGTTTGGCACCAAAATGTTGAAATTAAATATCTTATTTTCAGTGTTTATCTTACCTGATGAGTTTTGTGCTGGTTGTGATTATTGACAAATCTCTCTATTCTGACTCTCCTATCCGTTGACTTCTCTTCCAGGCTCTCAGAACCCTTTCAATATGGATTATCCTTCTTCATCCATTGAATACTGGTATTCACTAATGTTCTATTTTTTTACTTGAGGGCAGAACCGGGTTTGAGTGTCAGTCTGTCTTCCATTGTACATTTACATATCTGGTGTGTAATAGAGGCTATGCATATTTTATTTTTTAAAAGGACAACAGTTCAGATCCATTCATAAAAGCACATTAAGGGATAAATGTTTTGTATTCCCAGAGAAAAGAGAATAATTAGGTCAGTCATTGCAATCATCTCTTCTGTTTTCCTGTATGTGTATGTGTGTGTATAGGGGGGATGTACATGTACGTGTCCAATCTCCCTTTGCACTAAGGCCACTTTTATGACCTGTGTATTAAAAAAAAACATTTTCCTGATTTAAACCTTCAGTGATACCCTGTCACATTTTAAATTATTTTCTCCATCATAAGTTGGTCTATGTCAACTACTATTTCTTCATCTCTCAGAACTCCCTAAACACAACTGCCTATAAGGTTACTTAAACATGCAATGCCTCCATAATCCTAATAATAAATAATAAATTAGATATGTATTATTTATTTAGACATTTATTATGGGCACAATAATAATAAGTTAAACATTTATTAGGCAATTACTTTAATTTGATTCTGCACAACCAGACTCAGCGACAAGTTGTGAGTGCAAGCAGTTTATTTGGGAGTTGATATCAGAAAATACAGGAATGGAAAAATGATACAGGGAAAAGAATGAAGCAAAAGAAAAAAATATCCAACAAATTACTACTGTGGACAACGGAAACTTAATCCCACATAATGTCCAGTCTAGCTAAGATAAGAAAGCAGGGTATTTTTACATTAACTCCTGTCATCTGTAGGGTTTATTAATTCTCTGGAATGCTAGTAAATTGCTAATTTATCAGAAGTTAGGGAAAGCCTTTAGTCAAAAACATTCCAGTACTGGCCTCTTTGAAGTGTTAAGATTTGAGTAGATAGAGGTGAGGTGTTGAAAATGTCTTCTCAAATAATATTATTATACATTGTACAGCAGTTTTTAATTACTTATTTGCATATGTGTCTACCCCAGTAAATTGAAATTCCCAGAGGAAACAAAGTATGTTTTTTTATTTATCTCTGTATCCTCTATATTCTAACTCAACAAATGCCTACTGAACGAACTGAAAATGAAAGCAATAGGCCCTTGTGATCCCTATTAATTTCTTAGCATCATAAAACAGCACATCAGCCATATGTGTGTGTATGTTTGTGTGTGTGTGTGCATGTGTGTGTCTGTGTGAGGGAGAGAGAGAAAGAGAATGCATGTTTTCAGAATCAGCATATAAAATAAGATCTGTAATAGAAGTCACAATTATTTTTGGTTTCTTTTTTAAAATAGGAGGGAAAGAAGACTGATGGTAAATTTGTAAGTCTAGTCTTACTTAACCTGTGCTAAAACTAGGGATTGTGTGCTCCAATTTTCAGTGCTGCACTGGACAGACAGTGAGTCATCAGGTATGGACTTAACTGTCTGGCTACAAGTTCAATAAACATCTTAGTTCAATTACTTAAATTGGTAATAAACACTGTGTGCGGTAAGCAGCATAAAATCACTAGCTGATGGGCACCTATGACACAGAAGATATTTTCCTGAAGCTTTCAATAATGAAAAAGAGTAAGTTTAAGAAAGAGGGAAGAGAATAGCAAAGAAAGGAAACTTTTGAAAATAAAGTATGCTAATTTTCCTTTTAAAACTAGATGCTTAACTTTCCGATAATTTTCAATCCAGCCCAAATAAAGTTTGAACTTCAAAAATCACAAAATATACCCATTCCAAATTACTTCTGCTTTATTTATATAATTACTATGGAAAACACAGATGTACAATACAGTTAATAACTTAAGGAGTTTTGTTAGAGTATGTTGCATGAAAAAGGAGGCATACTTTCTAATTACTTCTGAAATCAATGTTGTTCTCTTTTCCTCTCTGATATGCATTAATATTCCCTCAAATTGCATTTCTCTCCAACACTAGAGACTGAGAAATACAAGAGAGGTAGAAAGAAGCATACATTAAATAGCTTTAGGCTAAAGAAAATTTAAATCTTAATGCAACATTAAATATCAACAGAATTTTGTGATGTTGCCATATGAATGAACTGAATTATGCAAATGTAAGCAAAGTGATGACAGGCATCTAGGAAACTTAAGAATTTACTCAGATGTAAAAAACATTTATGAAAAAGAAAAAAGGAGAATTCTTAATTATATTATTTTAATTGATTGCATAATTGGTTTACTTTTATGTTCAGTGATATTTTAATTTGATTTGGTTCAAGTATCAAAGATTTTGTATAGCCACAGAAGCAACTCTTTTGAAAAAGAAAACAGTAATAATTTAAAATTTTAATAAAAAAGGTAGCATGTAGCTGTATGAATTGTTTGTATTAACTCACAAATCTTTTAGTTTTGGAAAATACTCCCGGAAAGAATTTTTATTTATCTTTGGAAGTTTTATGATCAAATAAATATCATGCCTTTCCTCACAACTGTATCCATCTTCAAATCAGTGGAGCTAGCAAGTAAAGATTGAAATGTATGCCTTATTATTGATAAAGTAGGAATAAGGATATAACTTAGGTGTATTAGTAAAAGTACTTGCTAAAACCTCAGTCTTAAGGTTTTAGACAGATTTACATACCCAGTCCATTTCACAGTTGCACAACCATGGGCCTTGGCAATCTGAGAGCTTCCTACATGGAAGAGTAAAAAATAATTGTGTCCTCTTTCCAAGCTGGCCCCAAAGTCAGCCCTATATCTAAGCTGAACAAGATTAATACCTTCACTCAATTTGCCAATCAAGACATTGTGAGGTGAGAGGTCATAAGTGTTATATTCACTCCATGTTTCAAAAAGACAAGGGTGCTATTTAGCATTGTGGGAAGGGCAGTTTCAGCAATTGTTCAAGACTTTTTTGAACATGGCTGAGGAGTTAGCTTTTTGACCCCTGCTGAATGAATGACAATTGACATTGTAAATGTCTTCCATGTTAAGAGAATGTATCTTACAGGGTTAGCTGATAAAACAAATCATACTACATGTATTGGACTCCAAACAATTTTACCAACTGCTTTGGAAAATGTAACAATTAAATTTATTTAGATTTTTTTCTGTTTTTTTTTTTCTCCTTTCTGCTTTCTTAGATTATGAAAAATCATAAATGTAAATCCCAAAGCAGTATGCCTAGCATCTACCTTGTTGTCTAAAACTATGAACTCCCCATCACAGATTCTGGAGTACCAAAATACATCATAGCTGCTACTAGTTAGGTGCTCCTAAATTAAGTACTTCCTTCCAGAAACCTGTTAAGCTACTGTTATTTCAATGACTATAAAAGCTTTACCATTTTATTTGGAATAAATATTATCTTTGAATATCCATACTAATTTTATAATTGTATAATGGTTTTTACATGTTTCATTGTCAGTGCTATTTTTAAATTACGAGAAATTTCCCTCTCTCTCTTTGTGTGTGTGTCTGTGTGTGTATGTGTGTGTGTTTATGTATCTCTATATGTATATGAAACAGGAAAGTTGTATATATTCATATATATATATACACACACACACACAGACACACATATATATATGGTAAAAGTTTTCCTTTTATTCCGTTGTATACACTTTGCCCTTTGAGTCAACACAATCTTCTTAAAAGTTACCTTAAAACAAAAACCTGGTATTCAAGTCTGGGCCTTGTAGTTCACGCCTGTAATTCTAGCATATTGGGAGGTGGAGGTAGGCAGATGACTCGAGCCTAGGACTTTGAGACCAGCCTAGGCAACATGGCAAAACTCCTTCTCCACAAAAAATACAAAAATTAGCTGGGCATGGTGGCAAGTGCCTGTAGTCCCAGGTACTTGGGAGGCTGAAGGGTGGGAGAATCACTTGAGCTCAGGAAGTCAAGGTGTGCCGTCTGTGGTGATAACACCACTGAACTCAGGCCTGGGTGACTGGAGTGAGACTCTATCTCAAAAACAAAACAAAACCCCCAAAACTAATAATTCAATACTGTGATCATCTGCATTTGAGTGGAATTAACAAAATTCCACTCAAGTTTTTAACAAAATACTTGTTATACTTTATTTCATTATTTATACTATGCATAAAGACATCTTTGTTACATTTGATTCTGGAATGTGTGACCCAGTAGGATGGCCAAATAAATAGGTTTTCATATTAAGTCTTTTATCCTCCAGTTATTGTAGATTTAACCTGTAACTTCAGGACATACTGACCACTGGATGATTTTACTAGGTTTATTTAGCACCAGAAAACACCTGCAATTACTGGATGGTTTCATATTCTCTGCTGCCCCCAATCCTTACAATTTTCATTCTTTTGCCTGCAATATCTTTCCAGTGATCCTTCCTTGGTTATCTCTAATGTCAACCCCACATCTCAGCTTCAACTTCTTTTGGAAAACCTTCAGTGAAAAATCCCACTGTGCTCCTAACTCCTCAAGCAATGCACACACACAAATACACTCACTCACACACGTCAGAATGATAGATTCTTCCTTGTACCCTAGTAACATTTACATAGTGATAGCATTTATTACAGTTCATTAAAATTTCATTTTTGTCTTCTGTCCATAGACTTCAAATTTCTTGAGGACAATGACTATTCAATTTGTCTTTGGGTCCCCATTGCATCTCATAGGGACCCAGGAATATAAATGCATGTTTAAATGCATTGATAAATTAGTAACTAGATCTAACCACTCTCCGTATATTTCTTTTGATTAGTTATAATTTTATTGATATTAGTTGCATTCCAAAGATATTTCAAACAATTTTAAAGAATGTTTTTGCTTTGGCTGTTATTTTAAACTTACTTGAAAAAAATATTTCATATAAAACATCTACAGCACCTGTGTTAATACAAATATCTTCCCAACATTATTTACATTCGAAGTTATTACTTCCTTGGAGCCACAGGAATAGAGTTGTGTCTCGTGTGATGCTGTCTTGAAGACTCAGGGTAATTCTGAACCATGAATTCATACGTTGAGTGTTATACGAAATCATCTGCTAAAAATGGGCAATGGACTCTTTATCATTATTTGGAAAATTACACAAAATTCAGAGTCTGAAGTTACATAGAGAAAATTGTATGTGCTTTAAAGGAATTGAGAATCAGTGGGCTCTATGAAAAGAGAACGTAATTAGGAGTTCAAAGCCCGATTTGTTTTATGTTTTCCACTATAAAATTTCATATTATTAGAGGCCAAGGAAAATGGATCAAAATATCAAAAATATTTTGCCAATATACACCACTGTGGAAACCAGTGCAAGAATCTAGCCACAACATCAAGATCCTACACAGAGCCTTGGCCCTCTGAAAGCACCCAGAAATGAAGCCAATTGACTATACTCAACTCCCACCACAGTTAAAGGAATGCCACCCCTCTTGGATGAGAAAGAATCAACGCAAGAACTCTGGCAATTCAAAAAGCCAATGTCTCCTTACCTCCAGAAGAGTCCACTAGCTTCCCAGCAATTGTTCTTAACTAAATTGAAATGATTGAAAGACAGACATAGAATTCAGAACTTGGATGGCAAAGAAGCTCAAGATTGAAGAGCAAGTTGAAACCCAATCCAAGAAATCCAGTAAAACTACCCAAAAGCTGAGAAACAACATAGCCATTTTAAGAAGGATCCAAAGTGAAGTTTTGAAGCTGAAAATTTCACTATAAGAATTTCAGAATACAATCAGAAGTGCTAACAGCAGACTAGAACAAGCTGAGGAAAAAATCTTAGAGCTTGAAGACTTGTTCTTCCAATCAAATTGGTAAGATAAAAATAAAGATTAAAAATAAAGAATAAAGAATGAGCAAAACCTCTGAGAAACATGGGATTATGTAAAAAGACCAAACCTATGACACATTGGCATTCCCGAGAGAGAAAGAGAGAGGAAGGAACTTACAACATCTATGCCAATGTGTCATCTTCCATAAAAAGTTCCCTACATATATTCATAGAATATGTGTCACATTCCATTAAAATTACCCCTGCATAGCAAAAGAAACCATCAATGGCGTAAACAGTTAACCTACAGAATGGGAGATTTCCACAAACTGTTTATCAAACAAAGATCTAATATCTAGAATGTATAAGGAGCTTAAACAAATCAACTAGCTAAAAACAAATAACACAGCTGGGCACAGTGGCTCATGCCTATAATTCCAGCACTTTGGGATGCCAAGGTGGGTGCACTGTTTGAGGTTAGGAGTTTGAGACTAGCTTGGGCAACATAACGAGACTCCCGTTTCTACAAAAAATAAAAAATAAAAATTAGTCAGCCATGGTGGAATGTACCTGTAATCCCAGCTACTGGGGAGGCTGAAGTGGTAAGATCATTTGAGTCCAGGAGGTAGAGGCTGCAGTGAGCTATTATTGCACCACTGTACTCCAGCCTGGGCAAGAGCAAGACCCTGTCTAAATAAAGAAAGGAAGGAAGGAAGGAAGGAAGGAAGGAAGGAAGGAAGGAAGGAAGGAAGGAAAGAAAGAAGGAAGCAAGGGAGGAAAGAAAGAAAGAAAGGAAAGGAAAGGAAAAGAGAAAAGAATAAAAAACATTTTAAAAATGGGCGAAGGACATGAACAGACACTTCTTAAAAGAAGTCTTACAAGTGGCCAAATGAATATGAAATGAATATGAAAAACTGCTCATCATCACTAATCATTTCTAATTAGAAATACCAATTAGAACCACAATGGGATACCACTTCATATCAGTCAGAATGGCTGTTACTAAAAAGTCAATAAATGACAGATACTGATGAGCCTGCAAAAAGAGAATACTTATAGACTGTTGATAGGAATGTACATTAGCTTAGCCACTGTGGAAAGTGGTTTGGATTTCTCAAAGAACTGAAAACAGAGCTACCATTTGACCCAGGAATTCCATTACTGGATATATACCCAAAGGAAAATAAATTGTTTTACCAAAAAGACACATGCACTTGTGTGTTCACTGTAGCACTATTAACAATTGCAAAGACATGGAATCAACCTAGGTACCCATCAATGATTGATTGAATAAAGAAAATGTGGTACAAATTCACCATGGAATACTATGCAGCCACGAACAAGAATGAACTCATGTCCTTTGCAGTAACGTGGTCATAGCTAGAGGCCATTATCCTAAGTGAATTAACTCAGCAACAGAAATCCAAATACCACATGATCTCACTTATAAATGGGAGCTAAACATTGAGTACACATGACATAAAGATGGGAACAATAGACATTAGGCACTACAAGAGGCAGAAGGGAGGCATGGAGGTGTGGGTTGAAAAACTACCTATTAAGCACTATACTCACTATGTGGGTGATGGGATCTGTACTCTCAATCTTAGTATCATGCGATATACCCATGTAACAAACATGCAATTGCACCCTCTGAGTCTAAAAGTTGACAATTTTTAATGTATTAATATTTTTTGCTTTCATGTTACTTATTGTCATGTGGCAAAAAATAGTTCAGAACTATATTAATAAATAGAACTTAAAATGATTTGATAGTCATCACCATGCACAATGCTAGCAAAAGAGGAAGCACTGAAAAACAAACAAACAAAAAAAATTTGGGAGTAAAAGAAAAATATATATATAGTTTTAATAATACAAACAAAATTTGGATCAGAACCCTAAATTTTAAAAATAAATTGCTAATTTCTCCACTTTAGTTTTGTAGTTGTAAGCACAATATTTCTTTATAGAGGCATTTATTTTTGTCAGAATTGGCAGCTCTGATTCATTGAAGTCAACTCTACCTAACCTGATGTGTCTAACATATATTTTTCAGCTAATTACAGGCTGCATGAATAGTCCAAGTCAAACAAGTCTGGCATATACACAATACCAAGAAACCAAGTTGGTTTGATTTCAAGCTCAAATATTTACTAGCAATTCAGATGTTTCTCCTGATTTAAACATGTAAATATACAACAATCGATTAGGTATACTCACCTGATGACTGACTTCTCTAAAATGAAACTATAATGAACTCATCACCCTTACAACCCAGGTTCCAAACCGGCAACAAACTGAAATGAGCAAATTAAAATAAAAGCTATACATTTGAACTATTCCTACTCAGTGACTGGAACCAGATTTAACTGAATTACCTATTTCTGATTCAAATAAAAAACTGCTATGAATATTTTATGAGCAAATGTTTGTGAGAATGCACTTTTTCAAGTCAGTTGAGGATCACCCAAGAACATAGTTACTGCTGAATCATAGGGTAAGACCATGTTTAGCTTCTTAAGAAGCTACGAAATTGTCTTGTAAAGTGGTGTAGCATCCTATATTCTTACCAGCACTCAATAGATATTTCTGTTACTCAACGTCCTTCGTATCAATTGATATTTTCTCTTTTTCAATTGACATTAGCAATGCTAGTAGGTGTGTAGTAGCATCATTATTTAAATTTGCAATATCCTAATGACAAGGTGTATAGAATATATTTCTATATGTTTAATTGCTATCTGTGTATTTTCTTTCAAGTCTGTTAAATATTTTGCCCATCCTTTAACTGGGTTGCTTATTTTCTTATTGTTGAGTTTAAGAGATCTGCATATATGTTGTATACAAGTCCTTTGTTCAGATGTGTGTTTTCACTAATATTTTCTTCCAGTCTATGGTTTGTCTTTCATTCTCTCCACAGTGACTTTCATACAGAGGATTTTACTTTTAATAAAGTCTAATTCATCAATTTTTTTTTTTTTAAGAGCTATGCCTTTAAGGTTGTATCAAAAACTCATCACCAAACTCAAGGTCACATAAATTTTCTGCTATGTTTGTTTTATTCTAGAAATTTATAGTTTTGTATTTTATATGTAAGTCTTAGATTCATTTTAAGTGTTTTTTAATGTCGCAAAGTCTCTGTCTAGGTTCTATTTTTGTGTGGGAAAGCCCAATTGTATTATTTGGCTCTGTATTCAGTTCCATCAATCTATAAATTTATTCTTTTGCCAATACTATCCTGTTTTGATTGCTGTAGTTTTATACTAGTTATTAATGTAAGTCCTCAGATGTTGTTTTTATTCAGCATTGTGTTTGTTTTTCTAGGTTTTTCCCCCTTCCATATTAACTTTATAATCAGTTTTTCAGTATCTATAAATAGTTTCCTGAGATTTTGATCAAGATTGTTTTGTATCCATTGATCACATTCCTTCAATAGGTGATTCGATAAACTGTGGCATATCCATAAAATGGATATTATTAAATTATTAAAAGAAAGAATGTATTGAGCCACAGCAAGACATAAAGGAAACTTACATGCACTTTGCTAAGTGAAAGAAGCTTGTCTGTAAAAGCTACACATGTGATTCTAATCTTATCACATTTTGGAAAAGGCAAACCCATAATGATGATAAGAAAGTCGTTGGTTTTCAGGAGTTCGACAGGATGGGAAGAGAGTTGAATTGGTGAAGTGTAGTGAATTTTTTAAAGCAGTAAAACTGTTATGCATGTCACCATCATTGTGGATATGTACATCTAAATGTTAGATCAAATTAAATGTTGTCAGATTTATCTTTCCTTCTTTGTTTCTCTTCCAATGAAAAAGACCCTCATAATTGGCCTCCTGACTCCCTGTGCTTTCTGTCTCCTGGACAACTTTTTGGGTACCCTAGTTTTCATCTACCTTCAGCTCCAGGCTGAGTTCTCACTTATTTGTGTGCCTCTTTCTTTGTTTTTTCACTGGTGTTGCAAGGATTCATGGAGATAGCTTCTACATATTTTGAAATGAGCAAATGCATTTAAAAAATCTGTAGTTTTAGGATCTAGTTATTATAAAACAAAAGAGTTTCTCATAACTTCTAGTTATTCCAAAGAAGATCTCTAGGACTTTTAAAAATGCTTAATGTTCATTCAGTGTAATTTGTAAAAATGTTAGCTTTCCTTTTGTTCATGTTTTTAATATATGTTTTCCACCTTTTATTCCCAAATTTTCTGTGTTCTTACATTTTAGCTTCAATTCTGTTGAAGAAGATATAGCTAGAAGATATAGAATCTATGTAAGAAAATTTGCTCTAACTTGTGTGAGTTTGTAGAATGTGGTCTGGATAACATAACTGTGAATGTTTTCTATGTGCTGATGATAACTAATCCAGATAATTTCTTAGATTGTCCCTGAAAAATTGCCAGGCTCAGCGTGCTGGGAACTCACCATTGCAGTAGGAAACAAATGAAAACAAATGGGCATTGATTTTCAGGGCTCATATCAGTTCTGGGTGGTTGAAGAGTTTAAAATAGTTATCAAAATATTTTCTGTGTGATAATTTGAAGTAATTAAATATGAACTGTGTGATTTAGGTGTGTACAAATTAGTACTTATCTATGATAATAGAACAATTAATATTTAAAGAATTTTAATCAGAAAGTCAATCTTTCACACTTGACAACTTAGCACTTACTTTTCATTTCTTTTAAAATCTCCAAGAAGAATTTGAATATTAGCATAACAGGTGATAGGATTATTTTAAATTGGTAAAATAGTGTTCAGTATAGATGGGTGAGGAGGATTGTGTAGATCTAAGCTTCCTTGTATGAATGAGATGTAGGTATCAGACACACTTGGCAATATCATGTCATTGTTCAGTCTCTTCTCATTACTTCCTTCTTCAAGTAGCTTGCCCTAGGTGGTGTCATTTTATGCATCAGTGCTTTTTACCTTCACGAGCAGCGCCAATATCATTCCTTTTAAATTGCTTCTTTTCGCCCAACCTAATTTGCTATATTTCAACCTCAATAAAGGCAGGTTCTATATCAGTTCTCACTTTTTATTCCCATTTTTGCACAATGACAGGTACATAGCAGGCACTTGATAAACAATGATTATATATTAATAAATCAACACTTATTTCATATTGACATAAATATTACTGTTATAGATATCTGATTCGTAAAGGCTTCCAAACACTTACATTATAAATTTGCTCCATTCTATCTGCACATTGTAAATATGTTTCGTTTTTTCTTTTAAAAGGTATCAAAATAAAACACTTGCCTAAAGTGAATTAGAACAATTATTTAAATCATCCATTTCAGCCTTAACCATGAGTAATTTTATTTGAACAATCTCCTTTCACTGTAATCATAGTAAGATATATATAGTAGAATATATCATACTATAAAGTGGCACAGGCAACATGACTTTCAAACACTTAATGTCCAGCATTTTTTAAACCATGTCCAAAAGGCATGAAAATTACAGTATATCATCCTCACTTTTAGGTCCACACAACCAAGTTAAAGCAGAGCAAGATATGTGCACAAATAACAGACTAACACTAGAAAGGGTATAGCGCTACAGTTCCTTTAGTCCATATTTAGCTAGCAACATGTGTTCTGCCTTAAGAAATGTCCAAAACTAAGTTGTACTATTGAGGGTACACTTTGTATTTTGGATGAAAAAAGTTATCTGTTAATAAAATGTATTAGTCACAATGTTTGCTTGTTAAACAGTAAGCCATTAAGCATAATATATTCTCGGTGTCGCAGAGTCATTATTTTCATTAATTAAAGCATATCAATTTTACTATGTCCTTCTAATGCTTCCTGACTTTAGTTCTGCTTCGCAGGGTGCCTGCGCCTTTTCAACTTGCCTCTTGCTCTCAGCTATGATTTGAGAAAGTTAATAAGCTAGTTTGAATGTATGTGTAGAAATTAAAAGGAATTTAAAAATCGTGAGTCCAAGGAAGATGCAGAGTGAATAAAAGAGGAGAGTCATCTTTTAATTTCTCATTGAAAAAAAAAAAAACTAATACGGAGAAATAATTAAGCAAACATAATTCAAATGGAAATTTCTATAATGCCCTGTTGCATCCAGAGGCAGACCTAATATTATGCCCTTTACTCTGAGTCTTATAATGAAAAAAAGAGAGAGAGAGAGAAATTGCTTTTGCAGTCTTATCCCAATTGTAGCCTTGAAGTTTTTCTTGGATCAGAATTAAGAGATTACAAACCTGACCTCATTTCTAGCCTAAAGCTTGAGACGAACAAAGTGGTATGAGCCATGGGAATTACTTAGACAAAAATTCTGTTAACTTACTCTTGGAGCTATTCAACAGAAAAGGAAGAAAGAGGTAATCCTGTCCCAGCCAAGCTCCATTCTTTGCTTTCATTGAATAAACAGTTAGATATTGAGATTTCAACACCACTGTCCACATGTCTGACTCCAACTGTAGAAATACAAAGAACATTTGTTGCCACTAAGAAAATATAGAACAATTTTCAAATTAGTCACCATGCTAAATAATAACCCGACTTCAATAAAAATGTTGTATAATACAGAACATAATTAAAAATAAAAATAAGGCAGAGTACGCATCCCACTCTAAAATGAATTTACCATAGAAAACTCAACTAGAAACAGCAAGACCCTGGCAGAGACCTACTCCTGAGGAACTTGGAGCCCCACAGAAAGGGTAGGTGGAAGTGCTTCTTTGCTTCCCCTCTCCACTTTGACGATCTTCTTACTGTCAAAAAGCTGTGGAGTCTCTCTGCTCTTGTAAACAGGGAAACACTGCTGGTATGTGATTTGAGAAGTTCTCAGGGACAGAGATCTGGGTGGCCAGCAAGTGGAGGCATGCCTGCACTCCTCTGAGACCCGAACTGGGATGGCAGACACCATCCCGGTTGAGCACCTATTGCGAGACACTGTTCTGCCTGGGATTTCTCTGCCCTTTAGTCACCATACCATCAGATCCCTCAGAAACATACCCCAAACCCACTCTGACTATGGCAAGCACAAAGGACTGGTTGTTCCCCAGGGTGTGAGCTACCCATAAAGGAGGAAGTATAGTTCTGCAGCCCACCAGAGCCCCACTGGGATGAAGAAAACACAGATATGGTGTCAATCTCTGAGGAAAACAATAGTGATACCTTGGCATAGACATAGAGAGGGTGTCATCTCACACACCCCATACATTGCTATGGACACAGCAGTGCTTCTTCCTGCTAAAGGCCAGCATGTTCTCTGAGTGAAGAGAAAGCATTTTTTATGTTATTTATTTATTTATTTATTTTATCTTTTTTTTTTTTTTTTTGTGACACCTCCACTTCCACTGAAAGTGAGCCTTTGCCACTTGAACTTACATGGAGGGCAGGGTCCAACTTCTCTTCCCTACACAGAGCGACAGTGTCCCAGCAATGGAGGACAGACATGTCAAAAGGTTGGCTGCCTTGGACTGGGGAAGAGGCTTTGCCCCAAGAACATTTTGGTGCTGGCCCTCAGAGAGTTATGTCTTCAGCCCATAAGCACACTGTGATTGGAAACCAAAGGATGAATTCTCTATGAACTTTGGTTGTAAGCCCTGCAACAGGGGCACGATAGGCAATTGGATTGCATTCCTGCCAGTTCACAGTGAATAGCTATTACTCCATCAAGCCCCTTCCTGCAAGACCTAAGTTCATCCTAACACAGTCTCCCTCATTCCTCTTATTCCTGTATCCCCACATTCCTGCACCCCCATCAGAGTGAGAGCCTCCATTCAACATCAGCCTACCTGAGCTGGAACTGGATTTTACTCTAAGGGCCACCTACAGTGTGGCAGTCTGAACTATACCACCAAATAAAAACTTGCTATCAGAAAGACTTAGTGCTAGTCTAAAAGATAAGCTTCCTGAGACCTCCCCACCCTCAGCCCTACAGGTGATAATATTGGCTCATACATCCAAACCATCATTACAACAAGCAGCCTCTGAGAAAGCCATTGCACAGAAGCTATCAACAACCGAGAAACCCATACAGATCTCAACCCACTGAAAGCACCCAGAAATAAAGCCAAATGATCATATGCAATGTACACCACAGTCATACCCCCAAAGGAAGCAAGAATTTTAAAAAAGTAAATGTCCTATTCAAATGATAGTAAGTTCAAAAATAAGAAGTGACAGCCTGCTCAGATGACAATGAATCAGCACAAGAACTGTGTTGGTGCTAAAAGTTAGAGTGTCTTGACACCTCCAAAGGATCTCATCATCTTTCTAGCAGTAGATCCTAACCAAACCAAAAACTTTGAAGTGACAAGGAATTCAAAAAATCAATAGCAAGGAAACTCAACAAGATCCATGAGCAAGTGGAAATCCAATACAAAAAAAAAAAAAAAAAAAAGAAAGAAAACGAATTCAGGAAATGAAAGCTGAGATAGCTACATTTAAAAAAGAAACAATAAATCATATTTCAGGAATTGAAAAATTCACTAAAGGCATTTCAAAATACAATTGGATGCTTTAACAATAGACTAGATAAAGCAGAATTTATTTCAGGACTGTAGATTTATCTTTTACATTAACCCAGTCATAAAGAAAAAATAATTCTTAAAACTAAACAAAATCTTCAAGAAATATGGGATTATATAAAGCAATAAAACTTACGTTGTATTGCCATTCCTGGGAGAAAAGAAGATAAAGCAAACAAGTTGGAAAATATGTTTGAGGTAATAATTTAGTTAAATGTTTCTAATCCTGATAGAGAGATCAACATCCAGATACAGGAAGTACAGAGAACACCTGCAATATAATATACAAGATGACCACACTGAAGAGTTAAAGTCATCAGTATATCCAAGGTTAGTATGAACATGCAAACACTAAGGGAATTAGTCACCACCAGACTGAAACTACAACAAACACTCAAAGGAATTCTAAACATGAAAGAAGGATACTTGCTACCATAATAAAATACTTGCTACCAGAAATGAAAAAAAAGATACTTGTTACCATAAAAGCACATGTAAGTACAAAGCTCACAGACACTGTAAAGCAATTACACAAATCCACTAGCTAACATCATTATAACAAGGACAAAACCTCACATATCAGTATTAGCTGTGAACATAAATCACCTAACTGACCTAAATGATCTACTTAGACAAAGCGTGGCAAATTGGCAAAAAACAAGACTCAACATTTGGTTGTCTTCAAGAGATTCATATGTAATGAAATTCATAGGCTAAAAGTAAAGGTATGGCGAATGACCTATCACGTAAATAGAATACAAGAAACAGCATATGTTGCTATTCTTGTATGGAATAAGACAGAATTTAAATAAAAAATAGTAAAAAAAAAAAAAAAAAGACAAAGAAGGACATTATATAGTGGCAAAGGATTCAATTCAACACAAAGGTTTAGCTATCCTAAATACATATGCACGCAAAGTTGAATCACCCATATGTATAAAACAAATACTACTAGCCCTCAGAAAATAGATAGACAGACATACAATAATAGTGGAGGACTTCAAAACCCCACTGACAGCACTAAGACAAATAATTGAGGCACCAAACTAACAAAGAAACTCTAAACTTAAATTGGACTCTTTATCAAATGAAGCTGATAGACATCTACAGCATACTTCACCCAACAACCACAGAATATACATTTTTTTCTTATCTGCACAGGGAATATTCTCTAAAATTGAGTACATGCTTGGTCATAAAGCAAGTCTCAATAAATTTTTAAAAATCAAATCCATATCAAGCATATATTCTCAGACCACAGTGGAATGAAACTAGAAATCAATGCCAAGAGGAACTCTCCAAACTACACAAGTATATAGAAACTAAACAATTTGCTCCTGTGTGACTTTTGGGTAAATAATTAAACTGAGGTAGGAATCAAATAGTTTTTAAAACAAATGAAAATAGAGATACAACAGATACAACATACCACATCCCATGGGATACAGTAAGAGGAAAGCTTATAGTACTAAATGCCTACATCAAAATAATGGCAAGATTTCACAATCTAATGTTTCACTTAAAGAAATTAGAAAATCAAGAACAAGCCAAACTCAAAGCTAACAAAAGAAAATAAATAACAAATATGAGAGCAGAACTAAATGAAATAGATCCCCCAAAACCATGCAAAGGATCAGTGAAACAAAAAGTTGGTTCTTTTCTAGGTTAAACAAAATAAATAGATCACAAGCTAAATTAACAGAGAATAAAAGAAAGAATATTCAAAAAGCAGATCAAAAATGACAACGGTAACATTACAATTGATAAAAAATATCCTCAGAGGCTATTATGAACATCTCTATTTGTGCACACTAGAAAATCTAGAATAAATTGATAAATTACTGAAAACACACAGCTTTCCAAGACTGAAGCAGAAAAAAAGTTGAAATCCTCAACAGCCCAATTATGAATCATGAATTATGAAACTGGAACAGTAACAAAAAATAAGTTGAATTCTAACAGGTGTTTAAAAAAAAAAAAAAAACAGACTTGGTGCCAATCTTACTAAAACCGTTCCAAAAAATTTAAAAGGAGGGATTCCTGTTTAACTCATTCTATGAAACAAGTATTAACCCGATACCAAACTCTGGTAAGAACACAGCAAAAAAAGGAAACTACAGGCCAGTATCTCTGATGAGCACAGATGCAAAAATCCTCAACAAAATACAACAAATCAACTCTGGCTACATATATATAGCCAATCATGGTGGCACATTCCTTTAGTCTCAGCTACTCAGAAGGCTAAAGTGGGAGTATCAGTTGGGCGCAGGAGGTTGTGACCAAACTGAGTTGTGATTGTGCCACTGCACTCTAGACTGGGTGAGAGAGCAAGAACCAGTCTGAAAAGAAAAAAAGAAAAAAAAAAAGATAATTTATCTTTTCATCTCATTTATGCGAGTGTTTCTGGAATGTAATGATGCTTCAAAATATGCAAATCAATAAATGTGATTTACCACATGAATAGAATTCAAAACAAAAACCATGTGATCATTTCAATAGATGCAAAGAAGCATTTGATAAAATCTAACATCCCTTCATGATTTAAAAAAACAAAAAAACTCACCAAACTAGGCATCAAAGGAACTCAAAATAATAAGCCATTTATGACAAATATACAGCCGTCATACTGAAGAGGCAAAAGTTGAAAGCATTTCCCTTAAGAACTGGAACAAGACAAAGATGTTGACTCTCACCACTCCCATGCAACATAGTACTAGAAATCATTGCCAGAGCAAATAGGCAAAAAAAAGAAATAAAAGACTTTCAAATTAGAAAAGAGGAAGTAAAACTGCCTCTGTCCTCTGATGACATAATCCTCTACCTAAAAACTCCTAAGAATTAAGAGACACCTACATCTGATAAATGAATCCAATAAAACTTCAGGATGCAATATCAATATACAAAGTCAGTAACATTTATATACATCTACAATATTCAAGCTGATAACCAAATGAAGAATTCAATAACACTGACACTATCCACACAAAGAATAAAATACCTAGGAATGCATTCAACTAAGGAGGTGAAGGATCTCTACAAGAATATGTACAAAACACTGCTGAAAGAAATCATAGATGACACAAATGAAAAAATATTCTATGATCATGAATCAGAAGAATCAATATTGTTAAATGACCATACTTCCCAAAGCAATCTACAGATTCAATCCAATACCTATCAAATTAGCAATCTCATCTTTTCGGATAATGAGAACAAAAACTATTCTAAAATTCAAATGGAACCTGTAAGGTTCTTGTATCCATTCAAACCCTGAGAGTGTGTCAACAATTTTTAAAATGTGGTACATACACACCATGTGCCACAGCCATGTTATGGAATGCTACACGGCCATAAAATAATGGAATATCCTTCACATATCCTTCACAGCAACATGGGTGCAGCTGGAAAACATAATTTTAAGCAAATTAATGCAGAAACACTAAGTCAAATACTGCAGGTTCTCACTTGTGAGTTAAAAAATGGGTATACATGAGCATAAAGATGGAAACAATAGATACTGGGTACCCCTAAATGGGGAAGAGAAGAAGAAAGACAAGGGTTGAAAAAACTACCTATTGTATTCTATGTCCACTATTTGGCTTATGGATTCACTAGAAACTCAAATACCAGCATTATGCAATACACCCATGTGACAAACCTGCACATGTACCCCCTGAATCCATTATTAATTAAAAAAAGAAAAGAAAAAGAAAACTCAAACACATTAGGGGAAAAAAACAGTTTCATCTATTTTCCAAGAAAGGAATAGATGACACAATTACTAAATTGTTGAAATATTTATCAAAATGTGTTGATTCCACAGAAAGTTGGATTTATGGAATTATTTTTAAATTAAAATAAGTACTCATCTCTTTTTGGAAGTTCTCTTTTCCCCAAATAGTCTATGAATACTGATGCTTACTCACTTCAAAGTCCTGCTCCTAAATCTCTGATAGAAGAAAACCATAATATATTTTCCAGCCACTAACACTCTTTTTGTTGTTATTGTTTTTATAGCCATAGATACTATCCTTGTTAAAATATTATCTCCCAAGGCTACTTATATTCTCTGTCTGATATATCTCCCAGATGGGTCTTTAATGTTTCAACTGTACACTTAATATGACATAAAATTTATTCTAAAGTACACTCTTTCAGGATGAGTAGGTGGGGCTGTGGGAGTTGGAGAGAGTGAATTACTTCCAGCTGCACTCACATGCTAGTATTCTAGAAACAGATATCCAGATAATATCCACAGCCATCTAGATCCTAAAGTAGAGACCAGGTTATCAGTTCAGATTTCAACTGTGATATAATGGTTAAGAGCTAAAACCCTGGGGGCAAAACCGCTGATGCTGATGAGTCTTTATCTTGATAGCTGTGTGATCTGGTGGAAGTTACATAATCTTAGAGAGATTAGTTTAGTTTGGCTTAGTTTCTTCAGCTCTAAAATTAGGATATTAAGAGTCCTCATAGTGTCAATGGGAGTATTAAACTAGTTTATTATGAAAGAATTTAGAACAGTGCCTTATACATAGAAATGCCATGTAAATATTAGGTTTTAATCATTGTGAATTTTCCTTGGGTGGCCTTTGGTATGTTTCTTAATCTGTTTAAAATGTTCAACATGTAAATCCCTTTCCTCTCAGGAAGATACTTGTTCACTCTGAAATTTTTCTTAGCTCTTCTGAGCTCTGCAATCCAATGTATTTCTGATGTGGTAACTTCTGTCTAGACACTAAGGTTCAATTTTTATTTTTATTTCACTTATTTATTTATTTGTCCAATTTAGAAGGTTCTGAAAGCTGCCTGTCAAAGATTCTTCTGAAAACAAACTTGCTGACTCCAAGTTGACAATTTTTAAAGAGCAGCTTCTCTAACAAATGTTCACCCAGAGCGGTACACAGCTACCTGAGATATTTTACAACATGGACATGTTTCAATACATGTTCTTAGTCAGCTCTTCATAAAAGCTGAAAGTGAACATTAGTGAAAACAGTGAGCTACAAACAAAGAGAGAGGGTCAACTATCTTCTTTTCAGAGGCAGATCAGAAAGATGCCAGAATTTTTGTACAAAGCATCTCAACCCTGCTCCAGCATTTGGAAAATCGCTCTATCGAGACTGGAAAACATAATTTAATTTATAATTATCGATCACGTGAACTATTAAAGAACCTCACAATAATACCTTTCAAATGCCCAACATTGAGCTCAGGAGATTTTGAAGTAAACATTGTAAATTTATCTATTAGATATGATTATTTAGTGCTATTAATTTAATATTACAGGTTGTGAACCAGATTTAGCAAAATTTACCATTCTTATATTCAGTGACTAAAAATTTTAGTGATTTCTTATGTCAAATATTATGATTAAAGTTAATGATCAGAAGAATATTTCCCTTCTTTTTCAGGTATTCCATTTATTATAAGTTTTATAATTAAGTATGTGTCCAGAAAAAAATGACTGCTAATATACCACTCAGCGAAATGTATATTGTCTCTTCTGCCAGCTTCCAAAACCAATCTCACCTGCACAGATCATTTTACAATGTTTTGCTCATCTAAACACAATCCATTTTTCCTTTCATATAAACATGTAAACCTTGGTAGTTCTACAATATCCAGAGCTGTAAAGAATTTTATGCAGAAATGAAACAAAAACTATATATTGAACAGTATTCATCATCACTTATGTGCATTTTTATCTTCTTTGATCTTGTTTTTTTTTTAATGTCAACTTTATTCTAAAAAAGTGAAACCCAACACTCATGAACTAATAGCAGTTTTGTTACTTTATTGCATGGAATCCTAAAACAAACAACTAAAAATCTGATAGCTGTAAGAGACAGGAGTTGCAAACACATGGATAATTATCTCAGCATGGTATAGTTTCCCCTAAATGCATTTAGAATATCTGATTCCTTTAAATGGCAGGAGAAAAGATGGCATCTTTCACTTCATATCTGGATGATTAGTCTTATGTAGACACAGTCTGATTTCTAGCTTTGCTATTCACAATATAAAGAGGATACATACACTTTCAGTGTAGCTAACATGAGTATTTTTAAAAGTCATATCCACTTTCACTATGAAAGGCTATTAAATACCCATGTTCAATCTCTCTGTGCCATCATCATCAACTACCACTTATGGAGCACCCACGGGTACTGTGCTAGACAACAAAGGGACATTTTAAATCCTTCTTAAGTTTCAGTTAATCTGCACAGATTTATTCCAACGACATGTACACTAAAGCACTTCTGTGAAAAAATACAATTTACCATTTCTTAGTGCTTATTGTAACAAAGAAAATGTCTTTTTGTTGTTGCTGTTTTTTTTTTTTTTTTTTTAAATCAGCCCATTCAGAAACACTGAGGAAAACTAGAAGCATAATTGCATTCCATAGCTCCTTCTTACCTCATGCCTCTGTCACTTCTGTGTGTGTGTGGTTTTTTTGTTTTGTTTTGTTTTTGTTTTTTGAGGCGGAGTCTCTCCCTGTTGCCCAGGCTGGAGTGCAGTGGCGCGATCTTGGCTCACTATAGCCTCTGCCTCTCGGATGCCTCAGCCTCACCAGCAGCTGAGACTACAAGTGCCCGCGACACTGCCTGGCTAACTTTTTGTATTTTTAGTAGAGACGGGTTTCACCGTGTTAGCCAGGATGGTCTCGATCTCCTGACCTTGTGATCCATCCGCCTGGGCCTCCCAAAGTGCTTCTGTCACTTTTTAAACAAATTTGACAATAAAAAACTAATAATAGCTGAGAAAGATTGAGAGCAGAAAGCTCTTAAAAGAAAAAAATAAATGTTTCCAAATTCTTACATTCCACAGTGAATTTACATTCACTGTGGAGTTACACTCACTGTGGAATGTAAATTGTTTTTGTTGCTAGATTGAAAATCATATCATCAAATCACAAAATATGTATTTAGTTTTTGATAAATTAAGAATGCATGGCCGGGCGCGGTGACTCAAGCCTGTAATCCCAGCACTTTGGGAGGCCGAGACGGGCGGATCACGAGGTCAGGAGATCGAGACCATCCTGGCTAACACAGTGAAACCCCGTCTCTACTAAAAAATACAAAAAACTAGCCGGGCGAGTTGGCGGGCGCCTGTAGTCCCAGCTACTTGGGAGGCTGAGGCAGGAGAATGGCGTGAACCCGGGAGGCGGAGCTTGCAGTGAGCTGAGATCGCGCCGCTGCACTCCAGCCTGGACGACAGAGCGAGACTCCGTCTCAAAAAAAAAAAAAAAAGAATGCATTATGATTAGTTTTCTGAAGAACATGAATATGTGGAATTCAAAGAAGTTAACTCACACATTTTAAACTATTTTTGAAATGTATCTTCTTGGTTAGTATGACTTTTATTGACAAATTATAGATTTAAAAATAGTATTATAATTGTTTTATACACTGTGAAATCGTTAAATCAAGATAAATGACGTATGCCTCACCTCAAATGTTTAATAATTTTGTGATACAAATTTTTGAAATTTATTCTCAGTGAAATGTAAATGTTCAATACTCAATTATTAGGTATATTCACCAAGGTGTGGGATTGATCTCAAAAGAAAAGAAAAAAAATATCAAACATTTCTCCTAAGAATTTTCACCCTTCAGCTATCATCTTCCCATTATCCCTATCTTCCTAACCTCTGTTAACCACCTTTCTACTCTCTGCTTTCATGAGCTTTAGATGCCACAGGCAAGCCAAAACATACAGTGTTTGTCTTATTTCACTTCTCAATATTTTTTCAAATGACAGAATTTCTTTTTAAGGCTGAATAGTATTCCATTGTGTATATATATGAGTTTTTTTTTTCCATTCATTTCTTGATGAACATTTAGGTTGAATTCATAACATGGATATTGTGAATAGTGCTGCCATGAACACAGGGGTGCAGATATATCTGACTTGTGTATTTTGTTCTATCAAGAAAGTTAACAATAGATTCAAGAAACAAACATAGATCCTATGTTTGAACTATATTGCCATTAATTTAGACAAAATAAATTTGCTGAGACATTTAGAGAATTATTATAAATCTCCATCATAATAAAAAGACAGAAATAAAAGAAACATCATAACGTATGTTTAGTCAGGCATATCTACAAGTCACCAATATCCTGTTTTCTTGTGTTTAAAAGAACCCAAGATATTTGTATTTCCTCACCTTCTTGAAGTTAAACATAAGCATTTGACCTCCAGTGGGTAATGATATAATCAGAAATGTGTATCACTTACATTTGGAAGCATTTAGTTGGCATCCAGTTCTCCAGTCTGCTCTCCTTCTCCTGTGATAAAAGCAGAAGTACTGTTGATGTGGAAACACAACCCCCAGCTGCCCGTGGAAAGTTGCTTAGACTTGCAGTGGACATTGCTTGAGGAAAAAACAAATGTGGTTGTTTTAAGCCACTGAAATTGTCGAGTTTGTTTTTAAGGCATAATCAAGCTATTCTGATAGAATGAGTACATTTAATAATTATAAGTCAAATTGCATATTCTTAACATGAAATATATATTTATTATAGTTTGTTTTTCACCTGACAATGATGGAAAGTAAATGTAGGGTATCAAAAGTGAATATTTTAATTTAGGGTAGTAATTCTATATTTACGTTATTTTCTTTGCCAATAACATCTTTGAATTTGTACTCCAACTGTTTAGCTTGGCAGATAATAAAAGAGAAAGAGGAGACACAGAGAGAGAGAGAGAGAGAGAGAGAGAGAGAGAGAGAGACAGAGAATGAATGTCTTATTTGCCTGTTGCTATCATTCTGTACTTTCTTTAAGATATAACTCAAGCTACTTTTCCCCATGATTCTTCCACTCCATAAGTAATTTTATTTTGCCTTTTGCTCCCATAGCACATTGTTAAATCTTTATTTTTTCAATTTTACAGACGTTTGGATGCTTGGTTTTCTTGATACTTCCAAACTTGCCACAGGTATTATAAAAAAAGTAAACCTCTAGACCCTCATATTTTTGTTTTTTGATTTGTCTGGTCTCTATTTTCCAAATCTTGTTTTGTCCTGACCTACCTCTTTAAATGCCTTCTTAAGAATCTGGTTTTTATTCTTCAACTGTCCATAATGAAACGTGAAGTTAGAGTCTGTCTCTTGCTAAGGATGTCTCTTCTGAAACTTAAAATTAAGTTCATTTTGCCTAGCATTCTCTGCAGTATGCTATCATTAACATTATAATCATTCTTAATCACTTTTTTTTGGGAACAACTCTCAATTTCTTTGCTGCTCTCTTGCTTTTGCTTTTTTCTTTAAAGTCAGTAGGCAAATTAAAAATCATTGTTATATTCAATTTTCTGCCTTCTGTATACCTTTACTGGCACAACTAACTTGGTTGAGAAAACCTCACAACCCAACTGACTGGTCTCAATGTCAATCAAGATTATACGATACACTTGGTTTCCCTGTATGCGCATAGGGCTTCCCCAATCCTAGATAAGCCAGTCCCTACAGATGAGTACTAGATCTGGTGGCCTATTCATACCTAACTAAAGAAGAGGGTGTTAGCAATTATCCAATCTTTTGATTGCATCATCAAACATTCCTTCTATATTGGATCATTTCACAAAGTATATGATCATTATTTCTCTCATTTTATTTAAGCAATCTTACAAACAAAAAGTTTTGTTTGTAAGCTTTTTGTTTGTTTGTAAGCATTTTATTTAAGCAATCTTACAAACAAAAAGCTTTGTTGTTCTCAGTACCCTTTCAGCAATGACCCACTTCTTGCCTTCTTTTTAGAAACATTCATCCTGAAATAGTTTCTAAACTCATAGTCTCCAAATTCCTGTCCTTCCCCATTCTGTCTTGAATCCCCTATAATCAGGTTTTAATGACCACCATCCTCTAAAATTGTTTTCAACAAAATCACAAAAGACCTATGCTTTGTTACATTGAATGGTCATCTCTTAGTCTTGTCTTGTTTGATGTGTCAGCCATATTTGAAGTACTTGTTTTCTCTCTTCTTGAAACAAGCTATTCATTTAGCTTCTAGGATATCATTCCCCTCTAGATTTTCTCCTACATGTTTTACTTGTTTAAATAGTTTTTAATTTTTTTTATAGTTTAGAGTTTATGTTTCTCATTTTACCAACCTCTAAGTGTTGGAGAGTCCAAAGCTCTGTCCTTTAGCCTATACAGGTTTTTAGCCTCTAATTTTTTTCCTAGGTTTTATCTAGCCTCATGGCCTTAAATATCATCTATATGATATTCCTTTTGAATAGATTATACATGTTGATATTTTCCCCAGTTTATTGTGAAATCTTGGAGATGGGGGTAGTAAGGTTTATATATCCTTACACTTCCAGTAAATTAATAGTTCATAAATAATGCTAAATACATATGTGCTTTGCCCTTTCATTTTACCTCTTGCATCTGGAATATACATGGGAGTGATAATAAAAGTAGAAAATGTAAATTACTACTGGCCTTAAATATTCTTAGGCCTAACTATAAATATTGTTCCTAGCTAGTTAAATAGATAATTACATTGTGTGATCCTTTTAGTTTTCCATGAAAACTTATAATGAATATGAATTATAAAAATGCCTTAAAATAATTCTGTTAATCTATTTTACATCTCAAATATTCTTTGCACTTACTTCCTTATATTGGGAAAGTGACTACTGACATTAATAAGAGTTCTTCAAGACAAGAGTTGCCAGCCATTACCAAGAAAAGAATAATGTTAGGCATAATATTTGATAACAAAATTTCTGGCAGACAGCAACCAAGGAGTATATAAAATACAAGACAAAGAAGATCAAGTGGAAACTTAGAGCAAAAGAAACAGGCTGATCTAAAACATTTTCTGAACCTCAGCACTATTAATATTTTGAAGCAGATAATTCTTTGTCGTGGGGGGCTGTCCTGTTTATTACAGGATGTTTAGCAGTGTCAGTGACTTCAACCCATCAGAGGCCAATAGCATCTTCCTTTCAGATAGAACAATTACAGATGTCTCCTGATATTGGCCCCTCTTCTTTGACATTGCAAATTACTGGTATAGTAGGGTAAGGAAGACATTAAAGTACAAGGGGAAGAATATATGAAATCATAAAATTGTAAGTATATTAAGCAGAAAACATCAAATTTCTTGTGTTTTATCCAAAGATATCTTTTGATTCTTATGAACTTATACTCTCTCTAGGGTGTGTGGGTGAACAAAAGCTCAATGCTTAGCTTGCTTCCAGGGAAGAAGATATAAGAAAAGCCTCCTCCTCAGTGAATCATGTGTTGTAGACTTTGCAGTGATTCTTTGCATCTAGAATACCCACTGGGAGTGATAATAAAAGTGAATATAACAATTGTGTCTAGCTTCACCTATTTTCAGTGTTCAATATTAATATTGTTATTAAGTGTTAATAGGGGAATGATGGGCATATTTTCTGGCATAGGATTTGAGCAACTAAACAGGAAGAACAGTAAATAAGATCCAAACAATCATTATCACCCCACTAAACCGTATCATTAAAGTGAAAGAAAAACTGAGTTCTGGCATAGTAGGCAGGGATTTCATAAAAAATTAGGTACAATATATTTACATTAAGAGAAGGTAGAGATATCATAAGAAAGTTAAAGGATGAATAAGAAGATTAGATTGTGTAAAAATTATTACAACAGCAACAACAACAACAACAAAAATAAAGAAACATTCAGGAAGCAAGCATGCCTAAGGAAATAGAAGACATTTTCTCCAGCAAATGATTCATACATCAAGAAACTTGATTCATATTTCATCAAAACTTGATGAAGTTTTACAAAGGTAAAAACACAAGCTAGTATTATGTCATGAAAAAACAGTATACACAATTACATGTATAAGCAAATAAATTCATTACTAAATGGCACCATTAGAGTATTAATAATAATAGAAATGATAAATGAACAATTAAATAGACATACCGAGTTTCAGAATAGACATATCTGAAAATCAAATTATTGATATGAAAATTTCTGAGAATGGAAAGAAATTTTTTGACAAAGATAAAAGTAATTTTAAAGAAATATATATGGCTGACAAAGAATGAAAATCAAACAGAGATAATTTTAGTTCCTAAAGTATAGAAGAGAATAAATAAAGGAGAAATTAAAATTTAAAAGTTATTTTGTGGTTAAATTACAAATAAATGTTAAAAATACAACATTTAGAATTTCACTGAGTGTCATAATCTAAAGAAAATGACCCAAGAGACATACATGTATGTGTGTGTGTGTATGTGTGCACATGTATACAGCCATATCATATTTTACTGTATTTCACTTTATTGCAATTCACAGATACTGCATTTTTTAAATAAATTGAGGATTTGTGGCACCCCGTGTTGAGTAAGTCTATCAGCACAATTTTTTCCACCAGCATGAGTCCACTTAGTGTCACTGTGTCACATTTTGATAACTCTTGCAATCTTTAAGACTTTTTCTTATAATTATATCTGTTGTGGTAACTTGTGATTAGTGAGCTTGATGTTACTACTGTAATTGTCTTGAGGCAAACACACCATGTAAGAAGGTAAAATAATTGATAAATAGTGTGTGTGTTCTGACTGCTCCACCAACCAGCTGGCCACTCTCTCTCTCCTTGGGCCTTCCTATCCCATGAGACATAACAATATTAAAATTAGGCCTACTAATAACCTTACAATGACCTCTAACTCTTCAAGTGCAAGGAAGAGTTGTACATCTCTCACTTTAAATCAAAAGCTAGAAATGATTGAGTTTAGTGAGGAAGACATGCTGAAAACAGAGTTGTGAATGCAAAGAAAAAGTTCTGAAGGAAATTAAAGGTGATGCTCCAGTGAACACATGAATGATAAAGAAAGAGAATGAGCCTTATTACTTATATGGAGAAAGTTTTAGTTATCTGGATAGATGATCAAACCAGCCACAAAATTCCTGAAACCAAAGCCTAATCTAGAGCAAAGACCTAACTTTCTTTAATTCTATGAAGATTGAGAAACATGAGGAAAATACAGAAGAAAAGTTTGAAGCTTGCAGAGGTTAGTTCATGAGCTTTAAAAACAAAGTCTCCACAGCATAAAAGTGCCATATGAAGCAGCAGTTGCAGATGTAGAAGTGACAGCAAGTTATCCATTAGATCTAGCTAAGATAATTGATGAAGGGGGCTATACTCAACAACAGATTTTCAAGACATTTTCAATTGTCTTCTATGTGAAGAAGATGCCACTAGGACTTTCATAGATAGTGAAGAGTCAATGCCTGTCTTCAAAGCTTCAAAAGACAGGCTGACTCTTTTGTTAGGGATTAATGCAGCTGGTGACATCAAGTTGAGGCCACTGGTCATTTACCATTTTGAAAATCTTAGGGCCCTCAAGAATTATGCTACATCTACTCTGCCTGTGCTCTATAAATGAAACAACAGAGCCTGGATGACAGCACATCTATTAACAACATGGTTACTAAACATTTGAAGCCTGTTTTTGAAATAACTATTCTTATTATCAAGTCTGCTAGCACAATATCTATTCTGCAGACCATGCATCGAGTAATAATTTCACGTTTCAAGACAATATTTAAGAAATAATTTTCATAAGGCAATCACTGCCATAAATAGTAACTTATCCGATGGATCTGAGCAAAGTAAGTGGAAAACCTTCTGGCAAGGATTCGCTAGTCTAGATGCCATTAAGAACATCTGTGATTCATGAGAGGAGGTCAATATCTCAACATTAACAGGATGACTTTGAAGGGTTCAAGACTTCAGTGGGGGAAGTAACTGCAGATGTGCTGGAAATAGGAAGGAAACTAGAACTAGAAGTAGAGCCTGAAAATGTGACTGAGTTGCTGCACTGTCATTATAAAGCTTAAATGGATGCAAAGTTGTTTCTTATGAATGAGCAAAGAAAGTGTTTCTTTGAGATAGACTCTACTCCTGGTGAAGACGCTGTGAACATTGTTGAAATGACATCAAAGATTTAGAACATTACACTGACTTAGTTCAAAAAGCAACAGCAGGGTTTGAGAAGATTGACTCTAATTTTGAAATAAATTCTACTGTTTGTCAAATGCTATCAAACAGCATCACATGCTACAATGAAATCTTTTGTGAAAGGAAGGGTCAATGGATGAGGCAAACTCCATTGTTGTCTTATTTTAAGAAATTACCACAACCACTTCAACCTTCGACAGCCTCCACCATGATAAATAAGCAGTCACTAACATGAAGGAAAGACCCTCCACCAGCGAAATGATTATGACTCGTTAGAGACTCAGATTACTATAGTATTTTTTAGCCATAAAGGATTTTTTTAAATTGAGATATGCACATTTTTTAGACATAATGCTCTTATACATTTACTAGACTACAATATAGTCTTTTAACTCTACTGGAAAATCAAAAAATGCATGTGACTGGATTGTTGCTATATTAGCTTTATTAGGGTGGTCTGTAACCGAACCTACAATATCTCCAAGGCATGCTCATTTATACATAATTGCATTAGTAATTGTTTTAATAACTTAAAGTAAATTAGTAAAATTAATTTGCTTAAATATAATGTATTTGGTTATTTAAATATCAGGATAAAATGGAATTCTAGAGAATCGAAGCAGAAAAAACAAATTACTAAATAAAATTAATTAGATAATCTCCTGCTCCAATCAATATTAAGATGAAAAAATAAAAATTCCAAATTTACCTTAGGATTCATATGATATTATCAAACTTGAATAACAGCAAAGAATATAAGTGTTTCTAACTGCACCATTTAGAGATGGCATTAAAATTATAAGCAAAATACTGCCATGTAAAATTAAAAAGTAGATAGAAGAATACTGATAGCTAAGTGTATTTCAATCCAAAATCTTAAGTATGGTTTTGCTTGTGGAAATTCCATATGTATAATCCACAAAATACTCAAAAAAAGGCACGTGACAAAATTCAACTACATATTTTTAAACTTAAAGGAGCAAATTATGAAAATTTTTTTAATCTTAACAGACAAATTATGAAAAATAGTTAGTGGTCCAGAGCGGTGACTCACACCTGTAATCCCAGCACTTTGGGAGGTGTAGGTGGGCAGATCGCCTGAGGTCAGGAGTTCGAGACCAGCCTGGCTAATATGGTGAAACTCCATTTCTACTAAAAATACAAAAAGTTAGTCGAGCGTGGTGGCATGGCTGTAATCCCAGCTACTTGGGAAGCTGAGGCAGGAGAATCACGTGAACCCGGGAGGCGGAGGTTGCAGTGGGCCAAGCTCGCGCCGTTGAACTCCAGCTTGGACAACAGGGGCAAAACTCCATCACGAAAAAAAAAAGAAAAAAGAAAAAGTTAATGAAGTGACTCTTTCTGATAGTAAATACATCATAACAGTCAACTAAATACTATGGCACATTATAGTAATGATGCAGAAATAGACTGATAAATTGCAAACAGCAGTCTGAAAATCTTAGAAAACATGTATTTAATGTAAGATATTAATGAAATTTCATAAGATTTGTCTTAAAGACATATTATTTTAAATCAATCTTTTAGGCAATCGATTCCTGTCATACATGTACTACTATTACTAATTCTGAGCATATCAGGAAAGTTCAAAGCTGGATTACTATTTCACTCTCTGATAGGCTCCTTGCTTCTGCACTCAATTTTCTATAGCCTACTCTTAATAGAGAAGCTTGTGTGGCAATTTAATAATACATGTGTTATCAAGTGAAACCTTTTTCAAATCCTTTCCCTGTCTTTCTATCCTCACTCAGTATAAAAGTCAAGTCTGAAAACTGCCGTTTTTCTGCACCTCTGACCTCTTTCCTACCAGTCTTTCCCTTTGCTTCCTTCCATCTACTTTCACTGGTCTTGCCATCCCACAGACATGCCTGGTATGCTTCTGTCTCATGGATTTTGCTTTTTCTTTTCTGCAATTGTCTCCCTTCAGAGAGTTCCATGGCTTATTCCCTCCTCCTTCAGGTATCTGCATGACGCTGCCTTCTCAGATAAGCTTCCCCTTTTCACTATAACTAGAATGTCAGCTCCAAGAGGGAGCTTTTTTTAAAAAAAATTAATTGTATTCATTGCTATATCCTCAGTGTTTCCAAAACCTAGCACAGAAGAGATTTTCACGAAAGAATCTGTTAGTGCATATATGGATAAACGACTGAATGAATTAATAAAATTGTATTTGATTCCTTCAGGTTTACGTATTGATTCCTTCAACTCCTTTATCTTTGAAATCAAAATAACTCAACTTATATAAATTAAAATAATAATAATAATAATAAGGCTGGGCTCAGTGGCTCTTGCCTATAATCCCAGCACTTTAGGAGGCCGATGCGGGTGGATCACATGAGGTCAGGAGTTCAAGAACAGCTTGGCTAACATGAGGAAACCCCGTCTCTACAAAAAGTACAAAAATTAGCTGGACATGGTGTCACATGCCTGTAATTGCAGCTATTCGGGAGGTTAAGGCAGGAGAATCGCTTGAACTTGGGTGGCAGAGGTTGCAGTGAGTAGAGATCGCGCCACTGCACTCCAGCCTGGACGACAGAGTGAACTTTTAATTTTATTATTATTATAATGTAATTTCAAACTGACATTTTAAAGTGAATAAAGCTGATTAGTCACTATTCTGGGGGGGCGGTTCAAGTTTATACCTTTATTGTAAAAGCCTAACCCTGACATAATTCAATATTGTGACTTAATGGAAAGGATGACGATGAGTAAAAATCAATTGTGGCTGAGAAATTACTAAAAAGATAATAAAGGTTAATCAAGTTATCATCCCTCAACACTCTTATTCCCAGTAATATTTTCTCTCAAAAGGATAATCTTCCATCCCCAAGAAGGCTAGCAGTATGTCTTGGTTCAGGATTTCTTTCCCCAGAGTAGAAATTGCACATGGAAATCAACCCAGGATTTTCACAGTTGATGTTTTCTCTAGTTTTAACTAGATGAGTAAGGCTAGACATTTTTCCAAACCTTGTCATCCTTGTGTGGGGTGCTGAGAATGTGTTTCTCCTTGCCTATGACAGTGGTCCTCTTTCCTATTGCTTGGGGACATCACCAATCGTGTTTTTAATTTAATTCTAGATAATTTCTGTCTCAAGATTTAGAAAAGTTTTTCGACCCAAACCATGGGTGACTATCACCTTCCTCACTTGCCAGCTGTGACTCACTGCTGATTATTCTATTTCTTTCTTACTCCCTAATGAGTTAAAAACAGGTGTTTTCAATGCCTAAATGGCTAAATATACTGCCCTTTATTCAATCTACTTCTACATTATTTTCTGTCTGGGTCAGTCTGAATTGATTACAGTTGATGACATTAGTATTTAACCTATGATCTTCTAAAGATGGTAATTTATTTCTGGGAAGTACCTTCCTGCCCTGCTCCATTGTTTTCCAACCTTGATACCCCAATAGACACCCGCATATCCCTTGGTAAGCTAGAGAATAAAGTGTGTACTATAATCTTCAATTCTTTGGTAAAAATTGTTCCTCATTTTGCAATTCTTGGCACTTCACTCCAGCAGAGTGACCATTCTGTTCTGTGTTACCCCAATATTTCTGTAAATTGAGCTAAGATTAATTGCATACTGAGCAAGGCTCTTCAATATTTCACCCTTGTTGTACACTGCAAAACAGAAATGGACAGTTATCTCAGATCTTTCTTGTGTAAAAGAAATGAGGTTAACGGCCAGTAGCAAAATCCCGTTTGAGGAATAGCAACTGCTGAGTCCATTGTTTTATCTGCTCAGGGAAAGCGTCTCCAACAAGCTTAGCATGCTGATAACGAGCCACTTCTCCTTTCTCAATTTCTGTACTTCAGCTTGCTGAAATACTTCCCTATAGCAGAAGGCTCTTGAACTTCCCTTCCTGAAACAAAGTAATTAGACAGCCATACACAGGATATTGGCATACATTTAGTTGGTGTATTTGCCCACCCACCTGCACAATCCTAGGTGGGAAGAATTTTCACTTAATACATGCACGAATTAATCACAACATTTTCTGGCTTTTATGTTCCAATGACAGAAAGTCTATACACAGAAAAATCAGTGGTTTGTCTTCTAGATAAGCTGCCTGAGTGGTCAAGATGTTCAGACAGAGGCATAGGGGACAAATCTTACATGAAATTGATTCCTCTGCCAATTGGAAAACAAAAGAGAAAATAAAAGTACTTTTTTTTCCTGGAAATAGAACATTTACAAAAATCTGTAGCAAACATAATTCATGGTGATCGCTTAGAATAAAAAACACGTTACATTTAAGAACATCAAAATCAGCAGTTCTATTCAACATCATTCTGGAGTTTATAGTCAGTGCAGTAAAGAGATTTTTGAAAGTTGTTGTAAAGGCAGAGTTTATTACAACATCCACAAGGGAAAAAAAAATTAGTTTCACCAAAGAAGGGCAAAATCTTTAGGGAGTATATTAAAAGTGTATTTAAAAATATGTAAAAATAGTGAAATAAATAAGAGATATAAGATGTTATAAATGGGAATATTTAAGATCATAATTATGACAACTATCACAAGATTAATTTATTATTTAATCTCAAGAGATTTTTAAATAAAACTTGAAAATATGATTTTTTTTTTTTTTTTTGAGACAAAGTCTCACTCTTGTCCCCCAGGCTGGAGTGCAATGGCATGATCTCGACTCACTGCAACCTCCGCCTCCCAGGTTCAATCGATTCTACCGCCTCAGCCTCCCGAGTAGCTGGGATTAGAGGTGTCTGTCACCACGCCCGGTTAATTTTTGTATTTTTAGTAGAGACAGGTTTCACCATGTTGCCCAGGCTTGTCTTGAACGTATATGGAAAGAGAAGTTTTCAAGGAAGTATGGCTTGCTTTTAAAGAGTTAAAGAAAAAGGTATTAAAAAAAAGGAAGTGGAGAAGGAATTACGAAATATAAGATGGAAGAAACAAGAGCAAGAACCCACTCATGAATTTCAGCACTTACGAAAAAGTTGTATTTAATAAAAATAACATATTGTGTCAGAATGAGCAAATACATGAGCGAGGTAATATGAACAGCTTTTATGTGACAAAAGTGGTAATATGAATTTGTGTAGAAATAAGCTATTTTAAATGGCAATAAAAATATTAGTATTCATATGTAAAATGTTATATATTCCTACTTTTTGCTTTATATACACACAAATTTTCACTGAGCAAAGTAACAACTTTAAAAGACCATGGTGTTTTATAAGAACAAAAAAAGTATCTTCGGAGTAAAGAATGCTTATTCAAAAAGATATAAATAATATAAACCATAACATTTTAAAAAGCATAAAAAGAAGAAATGAATTTTTTTCCACATTAAAATTAAAAACCACAATAAACAAGGTAGAAATATAGGAAGAGGGGAATGTTTTAACCCAGCTTAATCAAACAACTCTTCTAAACCAAGAAAACAAACAGAAAAACAATCCACTAGAAATAGGGAAAAGATATGAAACGTAATTCACAGACAAAAATATCGAATGGCCAATAGCTCACAAAGTGTTGCTCAGCTTTAGTAATAATTGTAAAAATGTAAATTAAAACAAGCATTTGATATACTTACATTAATCTAACTTAAAAATTAAAGGAAGGAAAAACACGAATGTTTTTGTTGTCTCATATTATGATAAATATAAAAAAAAAGAGCGTGGTCTAAAGCAAATATGGCAAATGCCTCTTTAATTTTGATGCTGAATACACACACACACGTACACACATATTTTGATGTATCTTTCTAACTGATAGAGCCTGAAGGACATATTAAGATCATTTTATTTTTTTGCATCAGTGAGACATGATATAAAATATATATCCTTCAAGTTCCTTTTCTCAAAATTACTGGTTCTCTAATAGTCAATTGAAAGACTTTGAACATGAACTTTTGTGTGTTGATTCATGTTAATGATTCTTTCTGGACTTGATACTAAAGGACATATGTATTTTCTCTGATTAATATTAAACTCCTTACATGGTTACTGCAAAGTACAGTCAGCTCTCCCTATCTGTGGGTTCTGCATCTATGTATTCAGCCAACTATGGATTGAAAATATTTAGGAAAAAAAAAAATTTACCAAGTTCCAAAAAGTGAAACTTGAATTTGTTGCACACCAAGTACTGAGTTTATGTGAAGAGAATGATGTGTAGGCATTGCATTAGGTATTATAAGTATATGGGAGAATGTGCATACATTATATGCAAATACTATGCCATTTTATATCAGGGACTTGAGCATCACATGATTTTGATTTCCTGAGGTTCTGAAACCAATTCCCATAAATGCCAAGGGAGGACTGTACTATGAAATCCGGAGATTATGTTGTTAATTAGCAGCTCATTAGCATTCATGTGCTTATTCAAGTCCTTGATCAGGTCAGTGCTTACTTCTTTAATTGCTTCAGAAAAGATTAGTGATCTTTCACTGTGATCTCATTTATCTATCTGAACAAACCACTTCGTTTATAGAGAGACACAATCTCTTTTAAAAGCAAAAATTGCTCCAGAGAAATTTAATCAGGAAAAGAAAAAAAAAAAAAAACCTTCGTTCAAGACCATGGTAGCACGCAAGAGGCAAGAACTCAGTCTGAAATTAACTCGTCTGAAACAAAGGACTGAAGTTTTAAGAGCTGGAGTGGGAGATGGGGGTCTTGGGGCCACCTGTGTTTGCTAATTGACTTTACCCAAGGGAAAAGTAAATTTTCTCCTGTCTTCATGACAAGTAGTTTTACAGCTTGGAGAAAGGCGCCCACCTAAGTTAGGCTCCTATTTGCCTGCAGAAACTGGGCTACCTTCCTTGATAACAACATCTCAAAGGCATGGCTCCCAGGTCCATGAGAAAGACAATTCTGGCTTGTAAAACTGGCCAGTAGTTTTTGAAAAGTTTTATATCTCAAAATGACAGAGAAACAATTTACACTTACAAGTATTTTAATGTAAATGATTGAAGGTCTTCTTCAGAGGCAGAGAGAAGCTTTGTCTAAAGTTTAGTCATGCTGAGGGAAGTGCCTCTGCCGTCTTGGTCCTTTTCCTTCCATTGCATGGGATTTGTGCAGTCCTCCTATGAAAGCTTCATGCATTTCAAACACCACTGTACACTGATGTTTTGATTTGGATGTTTCATAAGTATATCAGCCTTACAATGTCCAAAATCAAATTTCCTTCAAAGGGCCAGAAACTTTTATCTGCACACCCTGTTCCTCGCCCCACAACACACACCTGATAGATGTATTCTTAGTATCTAATAAAGTTTTAACACCAGGTAAGTACTCGTGATTACTTGTTAAATACAACAATTAAGGGGGTGGGGAGGGCAGATCTTTTAGGTACAACCTTAGGAGAGAAAGGAATTATCTGCTTATGCCTGCATTTATCCTCTGTCTTCTATCCTTCAATAGACATGGACACACAGATCACGAAGAGACATGAAATCTAGATTTTAGTCTCTGTTTGGAGTTGACAATATTGGTCTTAAAATTTTAGAAAGATATAATGTGTTTAAATAAGCACTGATACTCTCTAAATGTTTCCCAAGCCTGCCTCACTAATCCTTAATTGACTTTTCATAAGTTACTTTTATACAAAATTATCACATAGCCACAATATGGATAGGTTACTATTCTTAAACCAGACAGGTTCAACACCTCTGTCTTCAGAATTCTGCAGACTAAGGGAAAGGAAAACAAACTGTTAAACCTTAAGAAATGTAAAAAGATCATTTTATACCAATTCCTCAGGGCAGGAATTGCTTCTATTTCTACATTTACATAACTAAGGAATTTTTATTTATTTATTTTTTTCACTAGTAAAGAGAATATTCCCAAAATGACCTGGTAAATCCATCTGTAGGCAGAAAAGAGGTTGACACCATTGCTTCTAAAGTCCAAAAGCAACAAAGACTCAATGACATTTAAAAATTCTCAGTGTCCTGTACTTATTCCAATATCTAAAATCTTATCTTGTAAAATAATCCTTCAGTCTTCATGTTTGTCTTTTCCCTTGACCCTTCGGGAATAAATTCGTTAGTTCATCTGCAATCTGTTTATACTATGTCTGTTTCTCTCATCATCAGTGATGATCTTGACATCACACCTAGATGTGATCGTTTTGATGAGAATAATATATAGCTGGATGTTGAAACATCCAAAGCAATTGTAGTGGACATCAGTTATTCTTATCAGTCAAGCATACATTTCAAATACGTTTGGCAAAGTAGGATCTCTTTTCCTTTGGGGAAGTAACTCTCCTCCCACTATGGTCCAGGTACAATTATTAACTGTCAGGCTAATAACACCTCCACCCCCCACTCTTGAAACTAGAAATGTGTGTTTCTATCTTTGTTAGAATAACGCATTCACAGAAGCCAGTAGGAGGCAAGCCAGTTTGTAAGCAGCATGGTGTCTCAATGAGACTCTCTCCGTGAGTTCCTGATTGAGATCCTTCCTGTTCCTCTTCTTCCTAGTGCCTGGTTTATGTTTTTCTTAGATTTTGCAAGTTTCTAACTATGATATAGTGAACTGTTGACTCTAATTCTTTACCTCTTCCTTCATCTACATGCATGCCATAGATTCATGTTGGACAGAATGTACGTCCCTTTGTCTCAACCATGATCTGAGACACATGAATTGCTTTGATCAAATGAGAATTCTTCTAAGCTGTGAACTTAGGAAGCATTTTTTCCAGTGATTCCCCTTGTCATTTGGCACTTCTGCTATTAGAATAATAAACTTGGTGTTTTTTTTTTTGTTTTTGTTTTTTTTTTTTGAGCTGAAGTCTCACTCTGTTGCCCAGGCTAGGCTGCAGTAGTGGGATCATGGCTCACTGCAGCCTAGTGCTCCTGAGATCAAGTGATCCGCCTCAGCCTCCCTGGTTATGTTTAATTTTTTTTTTTTAATTTTACTTTTGAAATGTTCCTTCCTGCACAATGAAACATATAGATAATATATTCAAAAAGAAAATTCACCAATTTCATCCTCTATGAAATAAATAACTATTAAAAATAGTTACTTCATTTAGAATAATGATCTCCAATCTCATCCAAGTCACTGTGAATGCCGTTAATTCATTCTTTTTATATGTTCTCACTGACATGTGGGAGCTAAGCACTGAGGACGCAAAGGCATTAAGAATGATATAATGGGTTCTGGGGACTTGCGGGGAGGGATGGGAGTGGGGCAAGGGATAGAAGACCACAAATAGCGTGGATTTCAGTGTATACTTCCTGGTTGATGGGTGCACCGAAATCTCACAAATTATCACTAAATAACTTAGGAATGTAACCAAACAACACCTGTACCCCAATAACCTATGGGAAAATAAAAAAGAAAGATACCTATACTAATCACTGCCAGAAATATCAAAAATTCTGATATTGTACCTGTTGATATGTATTTGATTTAATACTTAAAAAAATAGAAAAGTAAACAATAAAACTACTTTTTTTTTCCCCCTCTAGATTTACTATCTTGGTGAATGACTCACTATCTTTGTAATGTGCAAGTCAGAAATGTGGGTTTAAATTTGTCTCCTCCTTCTTCATCACCCCTTACTTTCAAACATTCATCAAGCCCCCTACATATTTATATATGTACACACACACACACACACACACACACATTTTTCAGATTTATACTATATCTCTCCTTCCCACTTGCCACTTCCACAGAAGGCAGTTCTTCTATCTATCATGAATCAAGACCAGAGCCCTTTAATTTGTCTGCCTATCTACCGTCTTACTCTCTTCTATTTACCGTCTACTATCCTACGTCTACAAGCAGCAGTACCACTATTTTCCTCTCCATTATCATCTCTTGGCTACACCATCCATTGTGTACATTAAACCCCAGAAATGCTGAATTTGTCTCAGTTTCTCAATACACTGGACTCTCTATTTTGTCTTGAGGACTTGTGATAGCAATTCTCTCCTATGCAAATATTTCTCAGACCTACCTCATTCCCCTATTTTACTTCACTGCTGCCTAGATGTCAACTTTTAGGCTAGATGTCACTTCTAGTTAGTGTTCATGGTTCCACAGGAGCCTCTCAAATGCTCACCTATTACTTTTCCCTTTTCCAGTATGGCCAAATTGTAATTTTCTTTTGTAAGTGCCTGTTCAAATCTTTTGTTCGTTTTTTTATTTCACATTGTCTATTTTACATGGATGTATAGGAGTGTTTAAAAATATATTCCAAATGTGAGCTGTTTATTAATTATGTGTGATAAAAAATATTTCCCCCCACTCTGTGATTCATTTTTGTTCCCCTTAGTAGTATTTTTTGATGAACATAAGATGCACATTTTAATGTAGTCCAATTTATCATTTTCCGTTGTTAGTTCACCTTGTTTCCAGTTTAAGAAATATGTCTTTGTCTTAACATCATGAAGAATTTCTGCATGTGCCTCTGGATATATCACTTTTTTTTTGTTGTTAGAGAAAAACCTAAATTTATCCCCCCATCATGATGATCCTACCAAAAGCATTTTATGATGCCAACTTTGTAATCATTAAATTCTTCCTGGATAGTGATTCTCCAACTTTGGTGTAGATCAGAGTCACCTGGAGTGTTCGTTAAAGAATAGATTGCAGGTCTCCACCCTCAGAGTTTCTGATTTGTTAGATCCAGAGTACAGCCCACTAGTTTATATTACTAAGTCTGCACACAATGCTGATGTTGCTTATTTGGGGTCACTACTTTGAAGACCACTGCTTTATAGGAAATGCATCACCAAATTTCAAGCTCACATCTGTGAAGTTTTCTTCTCTCTTACACCTTGATCCTTCAATTCTTTCCTGCCATTTTAACTTTCTTAAACTTCCAAACAGGAATGTGTGTGTGTGTGTGTGTGTGTGTGTATTAAAGAGAGAGATACATTGTCCAAAGATCCTAGTTCTTAATAAGGGGGACTGTTTGCTTCAGAAGAATCTAGACTACCATAGTCAGCATGAAGCTTTAGTTTTAATATGTAATAATAAAGGTATCAAAATTAGGTAATTAGATAAATAAATTAATCGGCATACGGCACACTAGTTAATATCTTTTGGATTTTTGTGAGAGGAGAGCCTATCCTTCCTCATGTCTCTCTAACATGGATGTTGTAAACTTAATTACCACTTAATGAGTCAGCTATGGCACATAATTTTGAATCAGCTCTGTCCCTTATTCATTGTGATTGAGACAGTTCTATTCCGAGAAATACCAATTTACCATCAATATTTTCTTTTTACTTTTCATCATTTTAACTTAGAAATTTATTTCTCAGAGACTATATTCTGCAAGTTCCCCTGGATGATCACACAGCTGAATCTCTGATGTTTTCCTCATGGCCTTTCCCTGATTGCTTTTCACATTTAGAAATTAGTCTATGTCCCATAGATTACTCTCTTTGGTCTTCATTTGAATTTTGACTTCATTTGAATTCTGGACAAGGGTATGTATCTACTTCCTATTTTTTGGTGGTGTTGTTGTGGGTTAAATTTCTTTTTTGAGTACATTTGTGAATATCAAATCCAAGTCCCTTCTACTTTTAGATAACTTGCCTAATTGCTTGACTCATCTTTGCCTTCAATCAAGCTGAGCACTTCCCTAGACTTCACAGAGTGACAGTACAAGAATATTTATTATCATAAAGAATCTACCTTAATTCCAGATATGCACTTTGTGAGTCTTGAAGCCTGTAATTAAGACTCAAAAAATCTACGCTTTTTTGTTTTTAAAATTCCAAAATCTTTCTATGAAGTAATTAGTACTTAAAGAAGCTTGAGTGTCCCTGTTGTGAATATTGTTGAAAGTGTAAAATCTGTATCATCTTAATTGGAATGGGATTTTATCAGTACTTTTCCACACAATTGCATACCCCCCCCCCGCTTTTTTTTTAATGAGGACAACAGTCCTATGACTTATGTTTATCGAGAATACTTTTAGTTTCTCATTATATTAGTTGCAAAGTATAAAAAAAAGTCTTAGAAAATAAACTTTATCAAATTCAAATTGTTCATATACCATTAAGCAGTATTTTTCTAAATAGACTGCTTCTAAAATTTAAAAAATATATATTATTAATGATGACTACATAGGATTTTTTATAGTATGGAAGATTACTAGTCTTAGAAATGAGCAATTTATAAACTAAGACATAATCAAGCAATCAGTGTAATCAAGTTCTCTGATATTAAATATTCAATGTATATCTTTTTCAATCATCTATTCTAAGAGGTAATTTTTAAGTTTCTAGTTTAGGAAGCCATTGTGCTAGGTGCTGTGGGGAATCAAAAGATGAACAAGAAGCTTTCTTTCCTTCTAGAAGTTTAAAGTCTAGTAAACAAGGCCACATAGGAAAAAAAAAAATAGTAAATTTTTATCACAGAACTAACACACACTACAATTCAAATAAATATCAAAACTTCTGAATCTTAAACAATACCTTTTAAGATCAGAGGCATTAGAAAGATAAGATGTATAATTTTGAATTATTAAAAAAGAGGGTTGATTATTACTGGTACAAGCCCAAATATTACTCCAATCTTCCCCATGAGAAAACCAAATAGTAAATGGTGATTTTGAAATTAATAAGACAACCATTCCTTAACATCCAGTAGTACCAAATATATGTTGTTTACTGCTATTCCAACAGGAGGTAAGTTCTTTACTGGAATAGACCTATGTATTGCATTCTTTACCATTCTTGTGGATACAGATAGTCAATGTATTTTCATCTTCACCTGGAAAGACAGACAATACACAGGGACACTGATGCCTCCAGGATATTCTGAGGGCCCAAATTATTTTTTACAAATATTAAAAAGCAAACCTTTTGGATGTTGATTTCCTAAGAATCTACCTTGATGCAGTATGTAGATGATTTACTTCACCGGTGAGAGAATAAGCAAGCCTCCGGAGAGGATAGAATTTACTTGTTACAACAATTAGCTTCAAATGAACACAAAGCCTCAAAAGAAAAAGTTCAATTATGTCAAAAACAAACAAGATATTTAAGTCATCTAATATCAAAGAAAGGCCTTTTAATCAATCCAGATGGATTAAAATGAGTATTGGCCTTCTCTACCCCCAAAACTAAGAAATAACTGAGAATTTTTGGTGTTAGCAGGATAGTACAGAAATATGATTCCAAATTTATACTTAAAACTTGAGACTTACTATACTCTTTTCAAACAAGATTATCCAAACCCTCTGGAATGAGCAGAGGAAAATCAGTTAACACAGGAAGAAATTAAATAGACCTATACGTGCCCCAGTGTGAATACATCCAAATTACAAAATTTTACTTTTATTTTTTGCTTGTAAAAATCAGGGAGATGCCTTTGATGTTCTGACTCAAAAACATGGAGATTAAAATAGACTTGTAGATACTATAGTCAACAACTGGGCCCTGTGGATAAAGGATTGACACCTAGCATGAGAGGAACAAAAGCTACTGCCCGGTAATTAGGAGCAACTGAAGAAATGGCGGTGTTGATCTCCCCTCACTCTCTTCATGGCACATTCTGTGGAAGTACTTCTAAACTCTCACCGCATTCGAAATTATTCAGTTAGTATAATAGCGTCTCATAATTTTTTTCTTCTCTCTGGTCCCCATGTTATAATCTCTAGAGGTAATCATCTAAATTCTGCCACTCTTCTGGCTCTGGCTTCAGATGAAACACCACATGATTGTACGATCTTAACCAACCAGCTTCTTTCTCCTAGAATAGACCTGAAAGAAATGCCTGTTACTAATGCTGATGTTATTTAGTTTACAGATGGATCTCACTTAAAGGACGAATCTGGAATTTATTGTGCAAGTTATGCTATAACATCTTTGACTGAAGAAATAAAAACTGCCTATCTTCCAAGAGTAACCTTGCCTCCAATGAGCCGAGTTAATAGCATGAATTAGGGTCTATCAATCGGCAAAAGGAGTAACCGTTAATATTTATACAGAGACCAGGTATGCTTTCACAGTAGCTTATGACTTTGGAATGCTGTGGAAACAAAGATAATTTTTGATCTCTTCTAGTCAGTCCATAACAATTGGACATTTTGTTTTAGAATTATTGGAAGTCATACTATGACCACAATCATTAGCTATTATCAAGTATCCAAGCCAAAGCCAGACACTCCAGAAAGCAAGAGAAATAAATTCAAAGAGAGTATATCAAAAGGGCTGCTGTAAATGTATTTGAAGAAGAAAATCAACCCATCTTAGCTTTTAAGGAAGCCCTCAATTTTGATATAAAATTAGCACAATCTACAGCCCCAGAAACAATAAGAAAACTGAGAAACAAAACCAGGTACTTAATCTTCTGAGACTGGGCTATGATACGGAACAAATGCTCTACTCATACTTCCAATCAAATCACAGTTATCTTTCTCGGTATGTGTTTTAACTCAATGAAGCCCTGATAAGATGATTGCTTGGGAAAAGTAGTGTTATTAGAAACCTTCTCCTATCCTTGCTAATAAGGTAAATGATTGCTACCATATCTGCCTTAAACATAACCCCTGGAAACTTCACATAATTCTTAAGGTTGTTTTCTTTCACCAGATATACTTTCAAAGTATGGCAATTACATTTTATCCAACTACTGCTATCACAAGCATACCCATATGCTACAGTATTGGTTTGTATGTTTTGTCACTCGGCAGAAGCATTTCCATGCAGAAGAGTAATAACCTTAGCAGTAAGTGGCATTCTTTTATATAAAATTATTCCAACCTGTGGTGTTTCTCTGTTACTTAAGAGTGACAAAGGTATGCATTTTACTGGACAAATAATGTAGTCAGTATCCAAATCTGGCTAATTCTCCAAAATTTTCACTGGGCTTATTCCCCCTAGACATCTACATTATTGAAACACACAAAGTAATCAAAACTCAAAATTAACTGAGGTTTTAAAAATTCTTTGGCCAATAGCTCTCCCATTGGTTTTGGTTATTTTTAAATCACCTCCTTTTGATAAATACTAACTGTACCCATTTGAAATTATAACAGACAGACCTGTGAAATTGCTCCTCAAAATTGTGAATCTATGATATTAAAAAGAAATATGTTGTATTATTGCAGTTTCCTTATGAGATAGCTAACTAAAAACTGTAATTTAGTAAAAGACTCTTCCACGTGGACTCCCAAGAGATGGAATACTCAAGGACCATGGACTTCAACTGGGAGATTTTGTCAATTAGAAATAGAACTGAAAACAAAACAAAAAACAAAAAACAAACAAACAAACAAAAAACTCTCCGATCAAGGTGGAAGGAATATTATCAGGTGCTTTTAGCCAAATCTTTTGCTACTAAGTGTAAAAGAATGGATTCCTGACTGGGCGCAGTGGCTTACACCTGTAATCCCAGCACTCTGGGAGGCCGAGGTGGTTGGATCAGCTGAGGTCGGGAGTTCAAGACCAGCCTGACCAACATGGAGAAACCGCATCTCTACTAAAAATACAAAATTGGCTGGGCATGGTTGCACACCCCTGTGATCCCAGCTACTCGGGAGGCTGAGGTAGGAGAATTGCTTGAACCCAGGAGACAGAGGTTGAGGTGAGCCGAGATCACGCCATTGCACTCCAGCCTGGCCAACAAGAGGGAAACTCCAGCTGAAAAAAAAAGAAAAAGAAAAAGAAAAAGGAAAAGAATTGATTCCTGAATACACATCACCTATTTAAGAAAGCTGCTCTGTCAATTTGAACTTCATCTCCAACTAGTGATCTATAATTGAAATTCTTCACAGTCAGCAAGAACAAGAACAATATGCCATCTGAGGTTGTTAACTTTCCTAAGAAAGTGGACCAGGCCTATCTCATAAGAAATATGTAATATTGATAATCATTAATATAGGGGGAAGGTCTTTTATAAGTTTGTACAAAATCTTATTTCTTTTTTCTTTTCTTGGTCCCTAGTTCTTGTATTTTGTTTCTGCTATCACTAGCTGTTGTTCATAAAGCAGACGTTTTCTTACAATAGGCTCAGGACTATGCCAATGGATTACAGAAAAATAACTGTGAGATATTCAGCTTCATACCCCTTCCCTAAGGTACTGGCATACCATGGTGGGTATCTCCACTCCAAGGACATGATTGGATGGAATATCAGAAATATCTCTAAGCTTCTCACAAACAGTCATTGGTGCTTGACACTAGCATGACTAAGGATAATGTGCATCTGCCAGGTCCTGAGGACCAGGTCCAGCTCATGCTGTAGTCCGAGGAGAGTGGTTGGGTGAGCAGAAAGAACACTCGGGGGGCTGTAGGCAGGTGAAAGATGATTTTATTCAGCAACAGCTCTCATCAACAGCTTTCTCACACTGTCCACCTTTATCTCGGCTGTCTGCTCAGACTCTGCAGCTCCTCCCACCCTCACGCCTGCAGCTGCATGGCCGACTCTCCCCTGCCTTCAGGGTTAGCAGCTTAACTCTTTCTCTCTTTGCGTATGCGCAAACCTAGCTGTGTCCAGGATCCCTTCTGTTCGTCTGCAAGAGAGACACCTTTGGCTCTCTCGCTCTGTTTCTCTGCGCGACAGCGCAATGACCATGTCAAGCCATGTTGAGCCAAGCCAAGTCCCAAGAGACGCCCTCCACCGCACCCCACCCAGTACAGTGTTAGCAGGGTAATTATACATTTTACAGAAAATAGTGGCTCAGAGTCAAGTATGAACTTATGCAAACAGGTTATGTAACAAGTGGAAGTGTGCACCTGCACACCAAACTCACTGAGTCACACAGACCTGGATATCCGCCTCAGCCTATTCCTCGACCAAAGCACATCCAGGTATGTTACAGCATCACTGGCCTATTAATAAGACTTTACTAAGTCAAAGGGCATGGGAAGAGCTTTTTGGTGAAATAAACCAGTTTGTTAACTTTCACACAGGTTTTACACTAGTTGAAATGACAACTCAATTTTGGGATAGTATTAACACAAATCCAGGATGATTTTATCCGGCATACCCCACCTTTTGGTTAGTTTTGTCATCTCATCCCTTTATGTTGGGAACAAAACTATTGCACCAAAGATACAGAGCCCAATAGCACCAATGAGATAGATATTCAAAGAACGGTGTATCCACACCATTATAATACAAAGTGCTGATTGACAGGCCACTGAATGGGTACAGCAAACTAGTATTAAATGGCCAGCTCCAAATGAAATCTCTTGGTGGTGTGGCATCAATCTATGACCACAATTACCCCCACATGGTTAAGATGGTGGTTTTTAGGATATGCCTGGGTATAAGGATTAATAGTTCACATACTTTCAAAGTTCACACATCTTCCTCATTCCCAATCTGATTGGGTTGGTTCTGCGTATCACTGGTAGGATCATTTACTTTCCATCTTTTTGCTACAATAGGGTATTGAGGATGTCATTTGGCATGTAGAGGCCCTTATACAAAAAAGAACGTAAATGATAGTGCATGAATATCTTGTTATAAAAGAATGAAGTTACGTTTATGAGAAAGGCTATATTACAAAACTGTGGGGCTTTAGACATACTCACTGCAGCCCAAGGAGGAACTTGCACTATTTCAAACACTGAGTGTTGTGTCTATATCCCAAATGAATCGGATAGCATTATCAATTAATGACTAATACGAAACCTAAAAAGCTGTCCTTTCAGATCCAACACCTTCTCTAAATGCTTGGCTAAGCAACTGTTTTGAATATTGGGGAGCCTCGTGGCAAAAGCTATTATTTATTCTAGAAATTATAATCATTTATGTTTTGTTCTGTTTTTGTTTTCACTGATGTTGCAGGATTTGTTTGCAATGGAGCCAACACAGAATTGAAAAAGGTTAAAATAATGATCACTTAAAAAATTGCATTAACTGAAATCCAGTTATGTATCTTAACTCAGATCACAAAGTCACTCCACTCATGTTGCTTTAAATTTGGTCTATACCTCATCAGCTTTGTAGCCTGACAAATTCTTCCTGTTGTGGGATATGACATTCTAGAAATGAGCCTTCCTAGTGGCCTGTGGATATGAGACTATGAGTGGATACGAGACTGCGAGTGGATACGAGACGTGAGTGGATACGAGACTGTGAGTGGATATGAGACGACTATGAGTGGATGTGAGACTATGAGTGAATATGAAATTGTGCTTCCATATATTAAAGGAGCCAAACCATTTGAATTAATCTGCAATGCTTTCTTTGAAATACCTTGATGAAATGTGGGAAATGTAAAATTAAATAATTCAAACTTAAAATAATTTAAACTTAATGCTGTTGAAACTTTAAATTATCCTGAGCCTTGAAGGAATGTGGCTATACAGCCCATGTCATGTGGCATGCAACTGAAACCTCATTTTTTGTTTCCTCAAAGGTAAGACTTTCTCAAATTACTACTCTTCCTCCCAGAGTAATAATCTTTGAAATGTGGCAATCTGAAACCAACCAAATTGCTGTGGCATATGACCTGTCCAGTGTAAAACATATAACCCTGCTGGAACTTTTCATCTTTGTCTACATAAGTAAAACCTTAATTTCTCCACTTTGCAAATGCTGACCCCATTTGATTGGAGACCTTACTTTCCCAGGTGGCCATCTTCATAATTTCTACTTGAGTAAACGCTATATATTTAATCATACTGTTGAAATATCATTATTTAAGATTGATAGGCTTTTCCACTTGCCCTGGTTTTAGCATTTAAAGCATATCTGCAGAATAATATGAGTCTTCTACACTATCTACTGAGCTACTGGAGTTCCATATTGAGGTTTGAGATGTTGGCACGGTTCCATTGCTTCTGTGTCCTTTCCTCTGATCCTTCCCCTGAGGTGGGCTCTCCAGATGCGCAGTGGCCTGCCAGCACTGGGGAGTGGCCTCATGTGCCATGTGCATGCTGAAGTTGTGCACATGCTTATTTGAGGTATTTTTTTTCCTTACCAGTCGAATGTTCCTAAGAGAAGATCATATACCAGGAAACTCTGCCCATTCTGTCTCTTAGTGAGCATGTTTGGGCCCACTTGCCCAACTCATGAGATCTTATTGGGAAGCTGCCGATCACCCACTTCAGGTGTTTTCTATCTATTGGGAGACTGCCTTTTCCTGGTGCTGGCTGCAACCAATTATTATTTGATTAGAGAGATAATTTAACTAACAGCTGCCTGACCATCACCTGATGGTCGTCTGACATCCCTGTCCTGCCCTGTTCCTGACTTCCTAACTACCTACTCTACCATCACCACCACCACCACATCTGTCTAGTTCCAAAACATTCACATCACTTGAAAAATAAATCCTGGACCCAGTAAGTAGTTACTTCTCAACCCTCACTCTCCCCATATTGACACCAACACTTGTGTTTCATCTGCTTTTTCATAAATTTACAAAATTAGTAAAACAATTAAAATTTCCAGATCTATTTTTTATTTATATAATTGAGACTGTATACACATGTCATAGTACAGTAGTGAAGAATAAATAAAATAGTGTTTGTAGGGCACCTAGCACAACAGCTAGTGCATAGTAGACCCCGTGTAAAAGGCATTATTCTCTCATCACACCCCTTCACATATGTTTATTATTGTACGTTGAACAGAAGAAGCAATTCCCTGCAGTACACTGGTTTGTAACTCTTTTGCTTAAAAACATCTCACCGTTATATGTTACCAGAAATGGGTCTGGATCCAGACCCCAAGAAGACGTTCTTGAATCCTATATAAGAATGAATTCAGGGCGAGCCCATAGAGTAAAGTGAAAGCAGGTTTATTAAGAAAATAAAGGAATAAAAGAGTGGCTACTCCATAGGCAGAGTAGCCCCGATGAGGGCTGCTAGTTTCCTATTTTTATGGTTATTTCTTGATATGCTAAACAAGAAGTGGAATATTTATGCCTCTCCATTTTAGACCATTAGAGTAACTTCCTGACATTGCTATGGCATTTGTAAACTATCCTGGTGCTGGTGGGAGTGTAGCAGTGAGGATACCCAGAAGTCACTGTCATTGCCATCTTGGTTTTGGTGGGTTTTGGCCAGCTTCTTTACTGCAACATGTTTTATCAGCAAGCTCTTTATGATCTGTGTCTTGTGCCAACCTCTGGTCTCATCCTGTGACTAAGAATGCCTTAACCTTGGAATGTAGCCCAATAGGTCTCAACCTTATTTTACCAAGCCACTGTTTAAGATGGAGGTGCTCTGGTTCAAACACCTCTGACATTCATATAAAGTGTGTGGCTTAGTATGTAACTTATCCTTCAAATCTCTTTGAAGTATGAAAAGGAGGAAGAAGGACAAAGAGGACGGGAATGGGAAAGAGGGAAACGGTGGAAAGCAGAGAAGACAATTTTATTTTTCTAACATTCACAGAAAAGTTCAGAACACAGAGTAAGTGAATATGCAGCACAAGAGCCAGGTGGCAACCTGATTTCCCTGACTTTCAGCTCATCCTTCTTTCCACTTGGTTACACTGCTTTAAATGAGTTCTAGGCAAAAAGATCTCTAAAATATGAAAGAATGCTGAAAAGGTGATTCATTGTGGGGGCAAGTGAGAGGAGTAAAATTTCCTAAAGGACAGCCTCTCAGTCATTGGAAAGTCACATTCTAAAGTCATTCCTGCACAGCAGGGGGATTCTTCAGGCTTTTCATTTACTTATAAATGAAAGCATGAAAATCAGAATGAGTAGAGAAAAGCTGCAAAGTTTGAATGCATTGTGAACACTAAGGCCATGAAAACCAAGCTTCTAAGAAGGGAGATTATTGAAAAGATGTCAGGGAACCAAATCATACTAAAGTAAAAACTAACTAACTAACTAAAACCCTATAACTGTGACTAAAAATCAATTTGAAATATAAAAAGTGTATGTGTGTGTGCGCATGCATGTGAGAGCTGTCATGAAAGAGGGCATTGTATTTACATCCTCACAGAAAGAACAAACCAAGAAAAAGCTACTTTTATCTACTCTCTCTTTCTCTCTCTCTCTGTCTCTCTCTCTCTCTCTCCTTAACTTTCACAATTTTAGCTAGTGAATAGTACATATTAGTAATGTCCACCTGAAAGAAAGAACTAAAGCAAATGCCTTCAGGTAAAAAGTACATTTGGACCAAATTTATGGATTGTAACCCTGAAAACACACTTCCAAACCAAATATGGTAGATGCTCCTAGTTGGGGTGGTTACAGCAGATTTTTAAGGACAAAATGAAGAGGTATAAAAAGGCAGTCTCAGCCTGTTCGAATAAAAGTACCATTGGTTAACAGAAACTAGCTAAGGGACGATTGGCTAAAGTCTACAGTGCTTGTTGAAATAGTCATTTTCAGTTTGTGAATAACTTAGTTCCTGGAATTCTTTACATAAGCAGAAGGGGTTCAGGAATTTCAAAGGAGTAACTGTGGCCTCATGTCCACTGCCTTTTGGCCATTGTAATTTAGTTAGCCGCTGTCTGATTTTGTCCTAAGAGTAAAGGAAAGCACAGCTATACTTCTCTAAAGTGATTTATACATCTTCTTGAAAAGCCAAAAATAAGCATAAACTGCAAACTAAATTGTGAGTATGAATATTTAAAAATAACTAGTATGGTAATGATATTTTAATAAATCAAAATTAATGTACATATATTTACTACCTTGAACCCTTTTGATAATGAGATGGTGATATATATAAATGTACTTTTAAAGAGTTATTCTACTACTTTATGAGTTGTATTAATCCCAGATATCATCTAAAATGTAATTTTTTTAAAAAATAATAATTTTTGATACATAAATAATACTGTATCAGGGCAATAAATGCATCAGCATATATTTGCCAAATAAAACTTAAGTTGTGAAGTTTAAAGCAAAACTCTCTGGAAACTGTATTATACCAACTTACTATTCTTTCATTTTTATTCAGGAAAATAATTTTTCATTACTCATGGTCTCCCAAATGTATCAATTTTCCTTCCAAAGCTTTATTACACTACTAAAATACCCAAACTCTATTTAATATGTCAAAAAAATCATTAAGGCTTCATTAGCAGGAGAAAGGTGGGTGATTTTCTTTATTGTGTCAATTTTATTCTGAAATAAGACTAGAAAAATTAATGTCATATTATCAATGGTTACATAAAAAAAGATCCTGTTTCTGACAGTCAGGCTAGACTCCCCCCACTGTCTCATTTTATACTTATCTTAGTATGAATTAGTGCCCTGGACATAAAGGAAGGGCACTGGTTCAGCTATTTAGAGATGATCACATTGTCACACTGAATAATAACATGAGCAGTAAGTACTTAGAGTCTTCAGGATAAAAGTGAGGACTTAGCTCTGATTTTTCATGATCTTCCCCAAATTCCTATCTAAGGGTGTGGGGAGTCAGGCCCTACGAACCACAAATTCTCCTCAGATGGGATTTATTTAACCCTATTTATCATGACTTTCTTTCCAATCTGACTGGAGCATAGCATTATGTAACAAAGAAGAAAATCAAAATATTTTACTCCAAAACCTGTTTCTTGCTCTATTTTGAAATGGCCCTGTAATGCCATCCTTTGTGAGGGGGTGAGGGGAGAATGGGAATTTATATCTGTAATGAATTTATACTAACATAGCTAGATCTTTTTCTTCCAGGCCCTCCCAATCCTGAAGAGATTAACTGAGAGTCCAGCACCTTTTATAGGTCTGAATAGGAAACATTTGTCATCTGTTGTCCCTAAGGTCAGCCACTATGAGAAATCTAAAGAACGTTGGTCTCCACAATCTTTTATTTTAACCTGAACCTTTTATTTCTATTGATCTCCGGTCTTTTAGATAAGCCAGCCAATTGTCAACCAGAAAATTTTTAAATTTACCTATACCATGGAAGCCCCTCTCAACCATTCCAGTTGTCCCACCTTTCTCAACCAAACCAATATACATCTTACATGTTCATTTGATTGATTGATTGATGTCTCATATCTCCCCAAAATGTATAAAATCAGGCTGTGCCCTAACCATCTTGGGCTCATATTCTCAGGATCTCCTGAGGGCTGTGTCATGGGCCATGGTCACTAATATTGGCTCAGAATAAATCTCTTCAAATATTTTACAGAGTTTTACTCTTTTTGTCAACAGAAGTCTTATTTATCATCTTCTTTGTCTGAATGTAGAGCATATGCAGTCAAGTATACCTTCCATGCAATATACTAGGTGTGTGATATTGGCTAACTTAGAAATCTTGCTGTGTCACACCAGCTGGATTGCAATCACTGCAGCCTAGAACTTCTGGGCTCAAGGGGTTCTCCTGTCTCAGCCTCCTGAGTAGCTGGGATTTCAGGCCCATGCCACCATGCCCAGCTTTTTTTTTTTTTTTTAATTTTTTGTAGAGATGGAGGTGTCTTGTTTCCTTGCCCAAGTTAGTCTCAAATTCCTGGCTTTAAGCAATCCTACTGCCTCAGCTCCCCTAAGCACTGGGGTTACAGACATGAGTCACTGTGCCTGACTATAGTATCTTGAAAATGTGATCACTTCCCTTTTACTCTAAAATCATGTGATTCTTCATTAACTAAGGATTGATGTCTATTTGCTAAGAAAATGATTTTGTTATATTTTCCCTCAAACTTTAAGATTATTTGAAATATTTGTGCCGTGTAATAGTAGGAGCTCTGAGAAGAGAGGGGGCAAGTGATATCACTGGCTGTGTAGCAAGATCCAGAGGAATCCTTCAAACAACGAGGGATGTGAAGACTGTGTTGCCGTGAGAGGGACAACTTAGAAAGATCTGCACGTCGAAGCTCCTAATTATAACCTAACCTGATTATGCAGTACTCATCATCAATACATTTACATTTTTATATTTTCATATTCTTTTCAGTCAAGAGCATTTCTTCAATTTTACCTATAGAAACAGGAAAAAAAATTTCAATACTGCATTTTTTTTAAAATAACATGCTCATAGCCGGGCGCAGTGGCTCACGCCTGTAGTCCCAACACTTTGGGAGGCTGAGGAGGGTGGATCACAAGGTCAGGAGTTCGAGACCAGCCTGACCAACAAGGTGAAACACCGTCTCTATTAAAAATACAGAAGCAGAAGTTATATGCTACGTAACTCAATCTCCAGGGCTTAACTTTCCCATTAGCATAATAAATTTAGAGGGTCATAAAATTTTATTTGCTTTTAAATGGTTTCCTTCCTTTATATAACCCTTTCTTTTAAGAATTGTCAATTTTAAAGAATAGTATTTAGAAAATATGATTAAGTATAAAGTTCATCTGAGTGAAATATTTGAAGATGAGGGAGTCACCTGGAAAACAGACTCCAAAAACATAGGGTCAGAGTTTTAAAGTGAAGAAGTTAAGGTTTCACTTACATAAGCAGACACAGAAAAATTTTAGCAAGATCACATTTTCCATATGAACCAATGCATATATTACAGCAAATTTGATTGGTTACAGATTTCTACATTCCAAGGAAGATTACTTTATTCTTCCATGAGGAGGGGTAGTAATCTGAGGGGAGTTATCCGTGGTGCTATTTGATCTCCCTAGTTATTCAGGGGGAAAAAAAAAGCAGAAGCTGAAACTCTAGGCCATATTTATAGTCAGGCTGAATAGCCATATTGCTCTCAAGGATCAGGATAATTTAAAGTTCCAACAACTTTAAGTTTGAATTATTTAATTTCACAGGATAAAATGGAGGTGTTAAATTTTTAAAAAGTTCTTCAGTTTAATTATACCCTATTTAAAGCTAAATGAAAGTTCACTCTCTGTCCTTTTTTTAAGCAGTTATTTCTTAAACAAGTCTCTATTTTTAGTATTTTTTTTTTGCTTTTTTCATTTTTATTTTTGTTTTGCTTGACAGAATAACAGACTATTATCTAAATTTGAAAAATATTACAAAATGAAACAATATACTAACAAACCAGTCAACCAATGGAACCAAATCATTTCTGCTTCTCCCTTTCTGAAACAGATTACATTGCAGACAAAGTTGCGGATATAGTTTTTGCACATGAGATTTACACCTATTCCATGCATGAATTCTTCTGATGCTTGTATATACATTGTAACATGGTCATCAAGATCATGAGATCATTTATAAAACAGAAATCATGCTAGCACCTAACTCAACATACAGCACTTACAACAAAGTCTAGCATATGGTAAGTGTTCAACTGATAGTTACTCATATCATCATCATCATCATCATCATCATCATCAATCATCAAATAGGTCCAGAAATTCTCTGTTGCCCACTAACTGAAAACTGGTTGTCTACTGATCACATGCAGATCTTGTAGATTTTGATTTAATGGATCCTAGGTGGGTCCTGAAAGTCTGCACTTCTATCAAGATCTAGGTGATGTAGAGCATTTAGCCATAGAAGAGCTGTTAGCTATGTTAGCTATTCTGTAAACTAGGAGCATGCTTCAACTGTGTGCAGTATTTCCTGAGAGTAATGGTCCACTATTTTATTCCCTGACCATATATGATTTTTTTTGCGTTCTTTTCTCTTTTCCTGTTCAGTCATTGATTTGTTATTTCCTTGAAAGAATCTTGTTTCAAATCTATCAAGCTCAAGTTCTTCTCTCTTACAGATTATCAAATAATCTGAGAAAGTAAAAACTCATATTAATCAGTTGAAATAAAAGTATGAGTTCAATTCAGTATGTAGAGTTAATATAACTACAAAAGAGTTTTAAATTAGAATTCTGGGAAGGATAGAGGTTTCGGATGCATGTAAACTTTTCAAAGGGCATTTTTAAGCTACTACAAGAAAGCTATGTTCTTTAAAAATATAAGAAGCTAGGGATATCATTATGTGTTATATATGCTGATAATTTTCACTATATAGTCTTCAAAAGCATGGGCCTCCTAAAATAGCAAACTATATTTCTTGGTGGGGAGAAAGGTTAGAGGAACACATTTATTTTATCATCACCTGTTCCTGACATTTTTGGTCTCTGAAAATCCATTTTCTTGCTGAGAAATGTATAAGAATTATCCCATTTTTCTCAATTAGACTATTACAGATAGTTACAAAGCAAGATAACATTTGATGTTGTGTGTAAAAAACATAATCAAGGAAGAAGAAAACATTCACATTATAAAATATATGTGAACAATATAGAGATCTATTCTCCTTAAAATAATTTTGCTTTGCTTTGAAAGATAAGATTCAACCAAATAATTTAAAGAGAAAGTTATGTAGATATCATAAAATATAGTATGTATTTTGCTTGCTCTTCATTATATATATTTTTATTTTAGCAAAAAAAGGAAATATAGGATTTTCCTGGCTTCACACAGAATAGTATAAAAAATTAAGGTCACTTTTTAATAAATTGAGATAAAAGAGTCATTTGCTTAAGACAGATAATTCCACAAATTTCCTTAAAAACTTAAATTATCCTAATAACTAACTCATTCAATTTTTTGTTACATATTACACATATTAAAAGAAATTTAATTCTTATCATATTGTTTCTTAACTTATTCTTACATTTTAGAAATGATAATAGAATGAGTGAATATTCACTTTTTGGGGACTGTTATTCAGTGACATTTTTAGTGGGAATAAAAAATGCTATGAGTTTCTAATTTAGATTAATGATAAGTAGGCTATTGTGGTTATTTTTGTATTATACCTAAGTATTTCTATAAAATATATTTATAGTTATTGCATTAGTGAAAGAGAATTATGAAACCATGGAAAAATTACCTGAGTCTTTGTTAAGTAATACTTTGTTCCCCATAAATGATGCAAAGACAGGTATATATTATGTAGGAAAGAAAATTCCTTCCTAAGTAGAAAAGCTGTAAATTGGTTTAGTATTGACTTAGGAACTTATAAAAGGGACAGGAGTAAACATATCAATGGCATCTGGATAGAACACAGTGCTACTTTGTCATAAGTTACAGTCAGATTTTGCTGGAAAGGTAATTGTTGCAATATATCACAAAGATCCCCCAAATACAGTATGGTATATATTATGAAGAATCATGTTGCCACTTGAGAAGACATGCATAATATTTGAAGACCACTGATGGGGTACTTAAGTGGCATTAACATTTTGAATTATCTACCTTCAGCTAACTTACCAATTCTATATTCAATTACTTTATTAATATTTTTTGATCCTATTGTATCAAACAAAATGCTTTTGTTTCCATATGCCCTCTGTTCTCTCAAATCCAGGTTTTTGTCACCATTCCATCCACTGAAGACCTTAATCATTACCCAGTTTTCACTAATTTTTCCATTTCTATGAACATGAGAAACAGCATTATATTTAAATTATCACTGAGTTTGGGGCCATGAATAGTACCAGACACACAGTAGATGCCTAAAAGATTCTTATTGAATTACTATACAGAGACTTTGCTATTCTAGCTATTACGCATTATGCAAGTTGACTACGCCAAGTGTGGTGGCTCATTCCTATAATAGTAGTGCTTTAGGAGGCCAAGGCAGAAGAATTGCTTGAGCCCTGGATTTCATGAGCGGCCTGGGCATCATAGAGAGACTCATCTCTACAAAACATTTAGGGGAAAAAAAAAAGCTGAGCATTGTAACACATGTCCATAGTCCCAGCTACTCAGAGGGCTGAGATAGGATGATAATTTGAGCCCAGGAGGTCAAAGTTGCAATGAGCTGTGATGGCACCACTGCACTCCAACCTGGGTGACAACACAAGAACCTGTCTCTAAACAAATAATAAATAAATAAGTGAACAAATAAAAATAAGTTTACTATGCCCAAGTTATGGTTATAAGTACCTATATTCTTTATATTGTTAATATCTACAGGTGAGCCATGAAGAAGGTACAATTATTTCCATTTTATAAATAAGGTAAATACATCTCTGGAAGTTTGACCTAGCCAGGATATAAGCCAAGTTATTCAAAGATCAACTTGTGTGCATTCTACATGACTGCCTCTACTGCTAATTTTCACTGTTTCAAAAGAGAATTAACATGTGGCTAGAGAAAATGTTAGATTTTTAGTGACTTTTGAGTCTCCTTTATCACAATAAAGCTGACAGAGACTGAGATGGTCTTCTCCATCTCACTTTTAGTTAAAAGTCATGAATTGGGTAGGCTTTTGTTACGAAGAAGAAAACTTTTAACCCCAACACCTGACAGGATTTTGCTTAGGTTTTCAGATAATGAATCCTCACAGCTTTGCAATGTAGTAGTATTTTTGGTGGCATTATAGTCCAGGTGAAATAAATCTGAGTTGTACACGCACACACAGCAAATACATTAAGAATAAGTATTTCTAGCAATACATGTTTCACTTGCTTCAATTGCATCAGGCTAGGTTTTATGGATCAATTATTTTGATAAGCGAATCATGACTTCATGAAAATGGAGAGAGTGTATCTCACAACAAGAAGAATAAAAGGGTAGTGCAGAAGATTTTACAAAACACTCCGAGAGTTCTAATGTGTCAAGCACAGTAAAGTGATAATAAGTTATCATAATTCAGCCAAAGACTGATAAAAAATATAAGAAAAAACACATCTAGAGCAATATTTATGTAAAACAGTGGGTCAAAAATACCATAGAATATTATACAGTTATAAAAATGAACATTCTTGATGTTATTTATTGACCTAGAGGAAAGAATGTAATATATTATTAAATGAGAAAAATGTAGGTTAATACACATGGTATAGTAAATTGACTACAACAACAAAAGCAATAAAACATTTATGTTTTACACACACACATACACACACATTTCTATCCACATGGGGGAAATTGTGGAAGATGCTTACAGTCTTGTCAACATTGCTTCTCTTAGGCAAATGTGGTAGCAAGTGGGAGGAGTAGGTCATAATGATTATTTTTTCTTCACATATTTTGCATTGTGTTACTTGTTATAGTGATTGTGTTATTTTGTAATTTTATAGCAAAATTTAATAAAATAAAACAAAATAAATAACCAGAAGAAGAAATAATATTCAGAAAAAATAGTTTTAATCAAGGAAACTTAAAAACATCAGATGTTACAGAAATATAAATTTTAAAAATCACAAAACAATGCACAAACATGAAAAAATAAGTAAAACTTCTTGCATTTCAAAAGAAGTCAAATAGGGTAATAGAGCAGGTATGTTGTCTAGAAAGCATTTGCCTGTATAAAATGCAAGCATTTGTACATAACTGAAAGTATTAAAAGGTCAAAAGTAGTCTGACAGATACAAAAGTACAAGGTTGAAAATGCAGTTGGTTCTAGGCTCTGAACTGTTGGAAGTGAAGCCTGTTGGCAGCAACCTGAAGATGCTTTTGTCAGTCTTAAAGCACCTCGTTCCCTTCATACTCAAAGATTTTTATTGGTCTTAAGATATCTGAAATTGTATGCTAACTTTTACTCGTTCCCTTTGTTAAACTTTGAAAATTTCTTAACGGTAAAAATAACTAACAAATAAAAAGTTTAGTAAATCATTACAGCACTCTTCAAATATTTAAAGGACTTTTCATCTGGAAGTTCAAGTACTTGTTCTGTATTACACCAAAGAGTAGTATAATTCTAGCCGATTCGTAGAAGCAACAAAAATTCCATTTTGTCTTTGGGCTACTCTAACATTTGAATTTTTTTGTTTCTGTTTTTGTTTTTGTTTTTTTTCTAACTTAAGGGAGAACTCTCACATTGGAAATGTGAGATTTTCAAGCGAGGTTTGGTAAACATTTATTGAAGATGTTTATAGAAATTTAAGTGCCTGAGAAGTATTGGAAGAAAATGCACTTTCATATTCCTTCCAAATGTAAGGTGTTGTCTTTCCTCGGTTTTAAGGATGAAGTGGGGATAGAGAACTGTTTTCAGAAGACCCAACAAACCAAATATTGAGAATGAAAATAATATTTTAGGAAGTTAATTTGAAGGAAAATGAAAGGAAAAGGCAGCAAAGTGTAGTGTGTGTGTGTCTGCGTGTGTGTGTGTATGGGTGGGTGTGATGGGGGTGTGTGTGTATGTGTTTATGTTTCACTCTTCAGGGAAAAGGTTTGAGTTTTATTAACGTAGATGATCACATTTAAATAGAGCAAAAAATGAAGAAAATGAGACTTAAATTTCCTTTGGAACTTGTATTTTGCTAAAAACTGAGCATCTAAAAAATTTTTGACTTGACTGTTTGACAGCTTCAGCTCTCACTCAGATAAAAGATTGGGGAAGGAAACTTACACTGGACTTCCTATGAAAAAGAAAGAGCTGGCTGAAGAGTTGGAAGTAAAGAGAAAGTTGCAGAACAAGTTTTATGAAACTTTCCGGTTCACTTTAACTCCAAAATAGGCAACTTGAACCACTTTTCTTGTCTAAAAATAAGAAAATCTCAAAAAATAATTTTGAGGTAATGTCACTATGTTGACACATCCAGAAATTTTAAAAGATGAGTCAGCTGTAAAAGTCAGGAGTGTAGTAGTTCTAAAGGAAAGAAAATGGACAACATTTCAAAACTCATGAACAAATTAGAAGTACAGTAAAATTTTTTATTTGATACTCAGAACTATATTACATATATTGAGTAAATCTACAAAATGTTATGAAATTCATTTGTGTATTGAGTTAGGTTTTGAGCAAATAGACTCTGTTAAAAACTAGATTTCTAAAAGTGGTATAACACAGTCCCTGAAAACAAAGATAGCAGCATTATAAATGTGTTAATGATTAAAATATAGTGTAAAAAATAGGAAATAATACATAAATTGAAAAAAAAAAAAAACCAAGTGGTTTAGGTCAGCTTTGAAGGAAGAACAGAAATTCATGAAAGGAATTTTAATCAGAGATAAAAATATGGATAATATAATAGTCCAGAAAACTATCAATAGTTTGATCAGACTAGAACAAATTTGTGATCCAGCAGCATGTCAGAAAATACAGTTAGTGGTAGAGAATAATCATGGAGATTCCTGGATATCATGCTATGGAATCAGCACATTTTGTCTTATAAGATTTGGAAATGTTACTCTCAGCCTCTGTAAGTAATGTAGATGTGAGGGCAATAAATCCTGAAGGGAGAAACAGTAATTAACAATAGTCAGGCTTGAAGTAAATACAAGAAAGTGGCTTTGGAGAAGACAGCCAGAACTACTTTGGAGTAGATGTGTATTACAGGCTGTCAGTAGTTACTGCCAGAATCAGTAGCTTATTCAAGGGCATAAATTCCTAGAGGTTTTATTTTGTTTTGTTTTTTGTTTTGTCTTCCCCAAATGAAAGAGAAGCATTTGTTTATAAATATAGATTAATAGGTGTCTTTTTAGTTCATCAAAGGAACAAGGGCAACCCCTGCTTTGATAACATGATACAAAGGGTAATAATACGTATTTTTCCTTTGTAGATAGAAAACAAGACAATTCTTGACAAAAGTAATGTCAATGATCATCTGAAATAAATCCTTTTGTATCCAGGTTTTATATATAACTCATTTTCCTTTGCAATGAGTAAAACTGCATAATGATAAACATTTAATTCTATATATCTCATTAAGACATTCTAGTGTTTAGAAGAAAATATGAAAGTCCAATTTCAGATATGTGTAGCTATTTTTCTTCTTCAACTGATATACTTTTAAATTTACCTATTATCTAAATGGTAATGTCCTAGATGATAGAAACACAGATGCGAACAAAACTGACCCCAACTCTATCCCTCATGGAGTTTTTCTTTTTCTTTCTATTGAGGGGAGTCAGAAAAAAAATACATTGTTAAAAAATAGACTATGTTGGATGGCTATGAAAATAAATTATGGAAAACTGGTGGGATGTGCTAGATTAGGTTGGAATTTATAAAGATAATTACATGGAAGTTATTGCTGAGTAGGCGGCATTTGCGTACAGTTCTGACAGAGGTAAAGAAGTGAGCCAGCCAATATCTTGTGATGGAGAGGTCTGGTTAAAAGAATCAACATGTGCAACATCACACCTGGTGCGTTTAAGGATCAAGGACACTGTCTTCATTTGTCTGAAGCAAAGTGGCAAAGTAAGCAAGAGAGAAGTAGGCAAGAGAGGAAACAAAACATGTGAAAGAAGTGGATTACGTAAAATCTGTAGGCAATGTAAGAGAGGTGCCTTTTCTGAGTAAAACCTGAAGACGTATAGAGTATTAATTATGCAGATGACAGGTAATGTATTGTACTCAGAACTCGTGGAGCTAGGAAAATCACATTTTCTGTGTCAATGTATTTAAAAAGTAGATCTATTATTTGGGTGATAACAAATATACAATTATTTGAACACTGCCCTTCAAGCACCAAGATAGGTTTCCTTTATGATTCTGCTACTCAAATATGGAGGGAATGTATGCTTTGGAGATAGCCATTGCTTCACTGAAAATGATGTAGTTGCACTGAGTGCCTCATAAACATCATGGGCTTAACCACATCTCAGAGAATAACTTCATTAGAAGGATGTGCACTCACAATTCTATATAATGTGCACAGTCAAGGTTATTAATCAGAATTTGGAAGTTATTTTTCGTAGGTCTATTTTCTTCCAAGCTTCTACCCATTAGATAAGGCCGACCTAATTATTATTAGCTGGATTATCTTATCTTGGGGATAATTTAGTTTACTCAGAAATGAAACATTTATGTCTCCAGGTGAGCAGTAATGATGATACTTGAAGTTCATACACAAGTTGGAAATTTCTTCTATTCTTAATCTCACAAATTGTGATAACCAGCCTGAGAGCTTTTAGAAAGTTCCAGTAAATTTGACTGTACTTAACTGAATAAAATATAATAAATAATTAATAGTATTTAATAATATTTAATAAATAAAATAATTGAATTATTTTATCTTTTTTCTTATTAACATACCTTCGATATATATATGCGTGTGTGTGTGTGTGTATATATATATATGTTTTTTTTTTTTTTTTTTTTTTTTTTTTTGAGACGGAGTTTTGCTCTGTAGCCCGGGCTGGAGTGCAGTGGCCGGATCTCAGCTCACTGCAAGCTCCGCCTCCCGGGTTCCCGCCATTCTCCTGCCTCAGCCTCCGGAGTAGCTGGGACTACAGGCGCCCGCCACCTCGCCCGGCTAGTTTTTTGTATTTTTAGTAGAGACGGGGTTTCACCATGTTAGCCAGGATGGTATCGATCTCCTGACCTCGTGATCCACCCGTCTCGGCCTCCCAAAGTGCTGGGATTACAGGCTTGAGCCACCGCGCCCAGCCATATATGTATTTTTTTTAAGATTTGCCTTGTTCTAAGTGGCAATATCTATTGCTATTCTCATTCATTCAATCATTGCTCTGCCAAATTTTTGGATAGATATCTCATTAACTTTCTGGTCTTTGCTCATCTCAACAGTACCTTACAAAATATTTCCTTAAAACTGATTATTATTATTATTATTATTATTATTATTTTTCTTCTTCAGTTCAGAATGTCAAAATGCCACATTTAGAGCAATGGTTTCTGAGCTCCAACATCTTCATCTGAAACTTCCCATGGTATCTTCCAAAGAAGCTGAAGATCCAGACCCACTGAGGAGAATAATGGATTTTTTTCTCCCTTCTCCTTTATCTCATTATGTATTGCAGAAAAGAAGACCAATATTTGATTGTACCTAAACAAACCTTTTTATGAGTATAATGACTTTCTCCAAGGATCATTGAAGTCCCAAAGAAAACTATTTACAAGTTAATCTCTTGTTCCTTCATCCAATCATTCTTCTTAACAATCATTTATTGCCCCTCAATATAATTTATCTTTTCCCCCATAATAATTTGTTTTATTTACCAGGATGCAAGCTCCCATTCTTTCTGAAGTCTCAAGAAGGTATATACATTTCTGCAGCTCATTGGAAAGTTGGGACTTCATTCTGAAGGCTCCTTGGTTTACATGTTAATTTGTATGCCTTCTATCTTATTAAAAATAAATGTTAATATTATTATTGATTGAAAAATTATAATTATATACATTTGTGGGTAGAATTTGATGTTTTCATATGTGTATTCAATGTGGAATGATTAAATCAAACTAATCACTATGTCTATCACCTCACTTACCTATATTTTTGTAAGATGATAAATTCTTGAAAATATTTCTCCCTCCCAGCAATGTATCTCAAGCTCATTTTTGTCTTTGCCCTAGCTGCTTTTCAAGAAGTCCTGGACACTAGCATTACATTTTCTATCATGCTACATGATTACTATCAGTAAGTGTGGTGACACTTGAGAAAGTGTATTTATTTCAGAATTCATGAGTGCATATTAAATTTAGACCTACTATTTCTAAGCTATTTTTCTTTCTAACCCAACACCAGACATCCTAATCAAGTTGCATTCACTTTCTTATGAGAACTGTCGGTGTTCTCTTCTGTTCCATATGCAATTCACTGGTGTATATTCTGTACACGAGATGCACATTGTCAAGACAAATTCTGCTTTGAATTGCAATGGCACCTAAACTTTGAAAACTATCAACAATTACATGACATATTATGACTGTTTATTTCATATATCTCTGCAATTCATTCCACATCTGTTTATTTACTTGTGAGATTAACAAATACTTTCAAGCCTTCTAAAACATATTTTCCTTTATAAATGCATATGAATAGAATATTTAAAAATATTCTTAAGCAGAGAGAATAGTATAATGTACTGTCATGAACTCATTGCTTAGCTTCAATCATCAACATTTAGCCAATTTGGTTTACTCTATAAACCTAATTACTCCCCATGGTTCTCTTTATTATTTTCAGTACATACTTCATCAGATTACTTTATTAATACATATTTCAGTATATAGCTCTTAAAAGTAAAGATATTTGTTTTTAAAAACCCAAAGATAACAAAAATAGTTACACTTAAAAATCATAATTCTTTAATAAAAGAAAATATCCATCGGAGTCCAAATTTCCCCAATTACCTTCTTTGTTATCATAATTGTTAACTTGTCAAAGAGATTCATAGCAATCATAGATTTTACCCAATGCTAAACTTTACTAATAATTCAAGTAATAAAAGTGAAAAGAGGTACCAACATAGCATCCCTCTCTCTTGAGGGTAGTAATATTAAAATCTAACTCTCTGATTGTTTACCCCTTCCTTTCACACACACATTTTAGTTAAAGATTATACACTGTGCTAACCGTGTACACAGTCAACATAATCAGAGAGAGGTGTTTAATTTGTGGTTTCTTAGATTTCACATCTGGTTAGTTACCCAGGGATTTTATATATATGCATATATATAACTAGTTTTTCTTCTTTAGTCAGTTATTTTTCATAAATTAAAAAAATTGAAACATATATCACAATCCTGCTGAAAGCAAAGAGCTCTAATGAAGGCCAACATCTTTAAAAGAGAGAACAAGGGATTTATATTAAAGTCTACTGTTAATTATTTCTGCTGTATTTGTAGTTTTGTTCAATAAAATCTCAATATTTCAATTGATAGATTATTTAGTCTTTTTAAATTAATTAATATATCTTTCTTGTATTTTTTTATCCCCTAGCAATATATCTGCTAAAGAAAACAAAGTATATATGCCTTGTATGGTTTCCTGGTTTGGATATTTTTATTGCTTTTCCTTTGTGTCTTTTAACATATTCTTCACTGTTTTTGTTTGTTTGGTTTATTTTTTGGTTTTGGTTTGTTAAGGTGTTTTTATTATACTGTGCTGTATTTTCTATACATTGATGTCTTTATCAAAGTGCTTCATTGGTTTTAGTTGTTTTGGTTGCTTGCAATACAATTTCATATTTGTTTCTTATTATTTTCCACCTCCACCAGAAGCACACAATCTCTGTAATATTAGTAGTTATAAATTATCATTGGCTAGATACATTCTCTTATTAAAGGGTTTAAAATAGTGATTATAAAACCTTCTTTATTTATATTGCTTCAATTGTCTATATTCAAAATAATAAATTAGGAGATTAAGCATGTTCCATAGGCAGGCATTGAAAATTTTATTTTATTTTTTGTCATTTTGTTTTCGTTTTGTTTAGTTTAAGTATTACTATGAACTCATGAGCTTTAACAGATTTGATATGTTTCTATTTACTGGGTATAGACTGCGTAGGCTCTTATTTTAACAGTATTACTGCTGTGTTGACAATACACTGATGTGGTAGAAGTTGAAATAGCAATTCTAGCTGATATTTTGTTGCAGTTGTTCAAGCCTATGATGATGACATAGGCTATAGTGTCAACAATAAAATTACTGAGAAGTGCTCAAAGGTTTTCTTTAATGTATTATGAAGATAGAGCTGGAAGCGTTTACTGAGAGATTGAATCAAGAATAAGAGAAAATCAAAGGACTCTTAAGTGTTTGAGTTGCACAAACAACCAAATTTGGGTAGAGAGTTAGAAGCTGATTTGGCGGCGCTGACGCTGAGCAGCAGGAGCTCCATTTTAGATAAGTAAAGTTTGGTGATTTTACAAAACTTTTAATTGGAAATGTTGAATGGTTAATTTTACATGTCGGCCTGTTCTGGGAAGTTATGTAAGCTACAGATTTAAGTTTGAGAGTGACTATATGTATGGCTAGGTAGCTTGTTGATGATATGGCCAAGGGAGTGAGGGCTGACTGAAAAAAAAAAGAGAGGATGTACAAGAAAGGAGTCCTGAAAATGCCAACCTTAAGGAAAAGGGGAAGACAAAGAAAAAAATCAGGAAAGATTTAAAAAGAGTAGCCAATGAGAGAAGAGAGAGTCAAGTAAATACTATCTACTAAATTTTTAAGTATGCAAGCATATTATCTGCAAAGTAGATGATAGTATCTCATTGTTTCTAATATTTATATTAATTTTTAAATTTTAATTTTTTATTCCATTCAATAAGACTTCCCCAAAAGTTTAATTAATGATGGTAATGGCAAACATCTCTATTTTTCCCTCTGCATTCAGATGCACATGGCGTCTTGAAATGCAAAGAAAGTATTTTAAGGGAAAACTGTTGAGTTTTCTCAAATGCTATGGACAGGTTCAGTAAAATAAAACCTAAAAACTATTAGCCAAGAAATGTGGAGAGGCAACTGGAGAACTTGACAACAGCAATAAAAATACCATGATGGCATAGCGAGGAACAAATCCTGAGTTTACTAGGCTCTAAAGAGAATGAGAGAATTAGAAAACATGAGTCTAGGCAACTGTTTTTGAGTTATCTTGATTTCTCCTTTTTATATGCCTGCTTTCTGTGCTTTGAGAGTAGCATAGTTCATTATCTGTTTAAGTCTCATCCCCTCTCTTTGGAAAGTAAACAATTATAAGTTAAACTTTATTAAAAAGAAGAAAAACTATATAGTGCTAAGGAAAATGTAACATTTTAGTGAGTGGTTTTTTCTTATTTCTTGGTCTTCAGTTTAAAAATCTGTCATTGGAGAGCAACGTAAAAGGTCAAAATTTGCACATGTTGTGGCTCCTAGATGATATAGACTGAAAAGGTATTCAGTGATTCACTGTGAATGTACTCTAGAATTTCTGGAAAAAGACCAAGATATGGCATTGGAAACTTAAATATAGCTATGGCTTAAATCCAAGTAAAGAATGTCTTACATCATAGGAAGAGTTGTATGTCAATAGTGCAGTATGCAAACCGAGCTCTCATATATTGAGACAAATAGTTTTTATATGCATTTAATATAATAATGATTCATATAACAGTGGAAGGTTTTTAAACTCTAAACGCTAGGTATTGTGCCCACAAAAGATATAATGTGAAGTGCCTTATAAAATATGGAGATGGTAAGCATATTGTTTGTTAACCTTATGATTTGTTTTTCAACTTATTAAATTATATAATGATGATTGCCAACATAAAATTAATGATAGAAACAGACATACATGGTTATATTTTAGATTATATGTTTAGGAATTATCATGTTATTTAAAGTTTTATAGTATCAGTCAAATTTTTATTATAAATTGCCTTAAGTAAAAAAGTTTAGAGCATAAAATATATAATGAGAAAATCTTACTTCACCTGTAATACTCCAACATTCTATTACCCATTATTGTACACAGTATAATCTTTGTCTCATTCCAAAGTGAGAATGGCTGTTCTAATAACAATATACTGTGAGTTGCCAAGATCATGATGCTCTTAAATGTTCAATATTACAAATACAAGAGTTAATAATCAAGCCTGGCACTAAGCATATCCTCTTGCAAACATCTATAGATAGAATTTACTGGGAGACAGATAAAGTGATGTCAGCAGTGAACTAGAAATGCTTTTGAAGGGTACACTTTGATGTCTAGTTGTTATAAATAAGTCTGCAACTTAAGAGCTGATGCTGGGTTTGACAGGTTCAGGGTTTCCGAGACACTGAAGTTGCATATGCTGCATTTTCTGTTTTGTACATTTGCTAATCATTAGTAAATCTTGAGGCAGGTTAAGAATTGTATTGTTTGACTATTTGGTCTTTGGATGACACAAATACAATGCAAGAAAATATAATTTTTTTTTCTGATTCTTGCATTCAGTGTATTATCTGCTCTCCCTGTCAGATTTCAGCTTTAGTGTGCTAGTTGCCACCACATCATATTTTTGCCTTCAAATCTGTTTTCTTCAACTTTCCAGATGTCCATCATTCTGCACTCTGATTAGATATCACTCATTAGCCTATTAATTGATTATATTCTGTTAAAATTATAATCGATTGCAAAATTCACAAGTACAGGTTAATCAGTTTTCATTTTACACTGATTGAAACATGACAAATATTTTGGGTTTAATTCAAAACAAAACAGAGACCTTTTTTAATATATAACTAGATAATATTTTAAGAACCATTCAGACTACAATCTCAACTTCCTGGACTGAAGCGATCCTCCTTCCTCAGCCTCCTGAGTAGCTGGCACTGCAGGTGCATGCCACCATGACCAGGTAATTTTTTATTTATTGATTTTTTTGTAAAGACATGGTCTGCTTAGGCTGGTCTCAAACTCCTGGGCTCAAGTGATCCTTGTAACTTGGCCTCCCAAATTGTTGGGATTACAAGTCTGAGCCACTGTGCCCAGTCAGTATTCTAGCTATTTTGAAATATGCTATAGATTATTGTAAATGAAAGTTACTCCACTGATTCAGAAAGTCTTAGGTCTTGTTTATTCTATTAAACTATATGTTTATACACATTAATTGGCCTTTCTTTATGTTGCTTTCCTCCTACTAGTCTTTCTGGCTTCTGGTAACCGCCAATCTACTCTGTATCTTCATGAGATTCACATTTTTAGCTCCCACATATAACTCAGAATGTGTGATACTTGTCTTTCTGTGCCTGGCTGATTTCACTTAATGTAATGATCTCCACTTTCATATATGTTGCTACAAATGACACAATTTCATTATTATTATTATTATTATTTTTTTGCCTAATTATGTTTCATTATGTATGATATGGTTTGGCTCTGTGTGCCCACCCAAATCTCCTGTTGACTTGTAATTCCCACTGTTGAAGGAGAGGCCTGATGGGAGGTAATTGAATTATGCGGGTGGACTTCCTCATCACTGTTCTCATGAAAGAGTTCTCATGAGATCTGGTTATTTAAAGTGTGTAGCACTTCCCCCTCCTCACTCATTTGCTCTCCCTCTGCCACCATGTGAAGATGGTGCTTGCTTTCCCTGTACCTTCTGCCATGATGGTTGGTTTCTTAAGGCCTTCCAGTCATGCTTCCTGTTAATAATAAAGTTAATATCAAATAACCAGTTTATTCTACTTATTATTTTATTTTACTTATATACACTATGTCAGAGGCTATTTTCTTCTTTTTCTCTTAAAACAGATGCAAGTATTTTGGCATACATATCTTATAATTTTCCCATTTTAATATAATAAATTCCATCCCCAGGCAGGGCACAAATTTTTCTAGGGAAGAAAATTTAAATAATCTTATTTTTTTTTTTTATAAATTTAGAAAATAAATCCTGCTAATATACAACGAAGTTCTAGAGACTGACTATTTTCCAGAGTTCGTTCTTTCTTTAACTCAGCTTTCAAATTGTGGTACACTATTTTTAAACCTTTAACTGACCAGTTAATTTCAGAATTTAAGAAAAGTTTCAAAGTTTTCCCCTTATAAGGGTTTTATTGTGACAACAAAATGAACCAAATACTATTCTTTATTTCAGTCTCTTACAACGTTTGAAAATCTAGAGAGTAGAAAAGTAATTGTTTGGTGGTGGATTAAATAATCAGTACGTTGGTGATATCAGAGAATCTGAGTAATTAAGACCAAAACCAAGATCATGTAATAACCTTGAGAGAACAATAAATTATGCCAACATTATGTCTTGGCTAAGAGAACCTAGACCATATAATTGCTCAGTAAGTCAAGAAAGAGTGCACAGCTTTGGAACTTCTTGTTGCTATGATTGAGAACGTTAGAAAAAATTGGAAATTAAAGGGAATTACAACAATAATTTCTTGCATTACATAAGCTTAGTTCTCTTAATTCACTGCAAGTTTTCACCACAATTTTCTCAAATCATATCTTTAGTTTGTTTTGTTCCCTCCACATTGACTTCCCATGAGATTCAAAAACATTGTAATAACAAAACCAGAATATCTATTTTACCTTCTATAGTATCATTGTTTATCATTATTTTAAATTCAAATTTTGATATTAAATTTAGTGAGAAATTAGAATTACAGATTAGAAGAGGATATCTGCAGTATAAATATAGAATTGTTATTGGTACTATAGTTTAATATTGCAGTCATTATAGATTATAAACTACACCTGTTTGTATTCCAACGATTGTACTTAAGTCCTGTATATACTTAATCTCTTTATACCTCAGTTGCCATATCTACAAGATAAAAATAATTATGCTATTTTATAATTTCAGCATTTTATATTGTTTCTGCAAAGGACCTATTAATGAATCACATAAGAGCAGTAACACATATAAAATTAGTAACCTTTTAGATAATAGTAGCAAATTAGCTCTAAGTTCTCAGTTCTAATTTAATGTTTATTTAAACCTTGTATCTTCTTGTTAGGATATAAATAAAATCAAGATGAAAAATATGCTATTTTCAAATGTCTCTACAAAATGAAATTTTAATAACATTAAGAGACAGATTTAAAAATTGAGAGGTATTACTGATTTAATTATTTATTATTTAACTACAATTATATGATAATAAAACTTTTAATTTGCATTAATGAAATTCAATTTCATTGTGTGAATTTGCATCCATAGTGAAAACATCTTTTTCATAAAATGTGTGAGGATCTTAGCAATATGATATTAACTAGAAAACTTTTTTTTTTTTTAAATAAGCACATGAAAAGATGGACCCCAACAAGGGAAGATAAAACAAAATATCAAGGCCACCATGCTATATTTAAATGTATTACCTAATTCACCAATGACACTTAACTTTAAACATGTGCCAAGAATATCTTACCATAATCATTTCACATGGAAAGTGTTAAATTTATAAAATTTGTGAAATGTGAAATTTTGTGTTATGACAAAGATGTATATTATGGAGCGTTCTAGACAGAATTTTCAAAATGGGTAGCATTGCTATGTTTAACTATGAAATTAATCACATAAGCTAGGAAGAGTCAGATGATATAAAGTTACAGATAACAAACTCCCAGACAATAATACAAAATAGTTCAGAACTTGTTTTATTTTTTATATAGGCTAAACACTTAAGATCTACCAAGACATATCACAGATTGTTTCAAAACAAAGGAAATTCAAATAATCTTTTTACTTCGCAGTGAGAATATAAATCCAATCTGGCTGCCTTGATCTCATTTTAAGCCTCTCAGCTTCATGCCTCAACTCTGGAGAGTGCTGGGCTCCCCTTGCACTGCAAACTTGAAAATCTCTCCAGGTGCTTACCTGGGACAATAGCAGAGGCTACATTCTTTGTTTCTAATCATCAGATATATAAAACTATAAACAGAAAGTTAATTCCTCATTGATATCTGGTAAAAATAGAAGTTATCCCCTGTGAGGAATGTACTTGACTGGGCAGTATATAAAATTATAAATATACCACATTTTATTTTTTTATAAGAATTGCACGCAATATAACTTTACATTATTTCTGTGTACATAAAAATATTTGTGCTAGTTTTAAAAATAAAAAATATATTTAAATCTCATATATATCAGAAATTTGGTAGTTTTCTAGAGTTCTGCAATAATTCTAACTTTACCAATAACAGCAACTCTACTTCAAATAATCCCTTCATTCGATCTTAATTGATAGATGAAATACTGAGCTTTGTTTTTATATTCTGTTTATGAAAAACAATTTTGAGATTATTGATATAAGAAATGACCAACGATTATGCTACAAAAGTATAGTTAAATATTTGTGTAAGAGGGTCTGGAAAATTAATAAAATACTATATACTTGTTCTGAATTTTATGTTTGTAGGTTTATAGAATTTTTACACATAATTGGTTGTGATTTTTTTGTTCCGAATAATATTTATTTTGATGTTTGATTATGAATTTGTAGTTTTGTATAATTTACTTAAACTACTCCCCCACTAAATTTTATGCTTCAGGTTCCACAAAGTCAGGATCCATCAATATCGATGAGGCATAAAAATCTCCCCTAAAAGGAATTGTGATTATAGTGAATTTCCTCTGTTCTATGTAAATAGGGATGGTAATAGTCAATAACTGTGTAAAAATGGCAATGGAAGTGGAGGGTAAGGAATTGCTTATAGAAGAAGAAAGTGTGAATTTATTTTGTCAGACTTCAACACTTTCAGGACCATAAATGACGAATTAGTCTGTCATTCACAGGTGTCAAGTTGCATGGTGGAAGCTAGCATATATAGTTAGCAACTTTCATGAAATGAGAGCGTGTATATGTATGTGTGCATGTCAACTATTCTTCTAATTATTAAGAATACAAAGAAGAGATATAAATTGTTTCAAACTCATTAAAAACTGAATATCAATCTTTTGTTATGGCATTTAGATTTTCTTTTTGCTATTTTTAGCAAATATTTGGCAGACTAATAGAAATACCACGATTGTTTCATAATCCATAAGGCTCAACATGTATCTTTGTCATAAAGGGATCAGATAGAAATAAAAGGAATCTGTCAAAAAGAGGACAAAAAAAGGAGCGAAGCACACTATTTTATGAGATGTGACATATTGCAAAATAATGAGACACATTTTTAGATGTCAATATTTAAAAAAAAAGTGTCAGCATGTGGCTCAGGAGATGTGAATTTTTTTGGTAAATGTACAAATCCCTAGTGTTCTATACCGCTGTAGGATGGCTGTAGTTAACAATAATGTATTATACAGTGTCAAGTACCTAGAAGGAGGATATTGAATGTTCTCAGCACAAAGAAATGATAAATGTTTCCCCGACATATATGCTAATCACCTTGATCTGATCACTATGCATTATATGTACCAAACATTACTATGCACCTTATGAATATGTATAATTATTTGTCAATTATTAAAAAAATAAATAAATGTAAAATTTAAAAATAAAGTACTAAAAGAAAAAGAGACTTTTGTGTGTAAAGGACAAGCAAGCTAAAAAGTAAAAGACAGCTATTTCTTTGATGACTTCAATGTGTACTCATGCATATCTATTTCAGTGGAATCAAACTGGGATATTTCAGCAGGCTTTAACAATTTTCCGACTGATTTTACATTAGTAATTGAGAAAAGAAGTAAAACAATAAGCCATCCAGAAATTGAACTTCAATCCTGTTTCCAAAGAAACCAAGAAGACCAAATGTAATTGATAGCCAAATACTCCTTTTTTATGTCAAGAAAAATATGCAAAATATGAAGCAAACATCGTGTCTACGTTAGCTCAGTTCCTTTATCTTCTGTATATTTGATATTAAAATTAAAATTACAATATGTATTTAGAGATTATTATTAGTATAAAATGTTGTAATTGTGGCTTTTTAAGAATATTTAGACTAATGACTTTAGAGAACGTATTTGTGTGTGCCTGTTTATTATTATGGATGTATATATTAGGATTAATGTATACACAATATTTGTTAATGTACTTCCACATACAAGATTAAGTACATGAATTATTCATTAGAAATTCAATTAAATTTTAAATTACTTATCTTTAAATACACTTTTTTGGAGTGGAGTTGTAAATTTGACATCATTCATATACCTAGGAACACAGCATGGCATAAACACTTTCACACTGACATAAGCCAACATTTTCTCTCTCAACTATTTTTATAAATGTTCTAAGGTCCAGAAGAATATGTGTGCTGAAACAATTCCCTCTAGCTCTTCTCATCTGCATGTACTCATTTTACCCTATCACTGTCTCTACTGGCATCCACGCTAAGATGGCCACTTTAGCAGTCATCACTGTGGTCAGCATGAATTAGCACAGTTATTCTATTCTTGCTAAGAAGAGACAATTCTACTCTTTTTATAATGCTTCCCCTGCAGCTATCAACTAGAGACAGGCATGTTCAGTTTGGTGACAGAGGTAAATCATACTTGGTAGCTAGAAGAAACTTAACTAAGATTGCCTTTAATTAAGATATAAAAGCTAATGATTATCATCCAAGCAAAAACTTAATTTGATTGCAAGATTTGTCATCTTTGTTTTTAGTTTACCATTTTATTAACATATTTTAATTAGTGTTTTTGTCAACCCTAAACCTGATGCATTTTAACAAAGCCAAAACCTTTTAATTGACTGAATAGAATCATATATCTATAGAAATTATATCTCTCTGGATAGAAATAAGTGATTCCCAGTGTGTTATTCACAACCTTTAAAGCTAAATTTCCATTAGTCAATGTGTTTTAAGTATAATATATACCTTTTCACTTACTTTATGAAAATGCAAGACATACTAAAAATAGGTCTTTTTTATTGAAAATCAAGCTTCACTGAGCATCCCATACTTTATCTGGCAACCCTAATAAGACAATAACTTTAAATATTTAATTACACACTAATTTTTCTCCTTCTCTGTGTTTCTTTTAAAAATAATACTTTTTTTATAAAGAAAGTACTCATTATTAACAAATAACACATCAAATGATATAAGTATACACAATCTATTAAACATTTTTAAAAATCAATTTGTTTCCAATTTTTGTACATTTTGTAAAATGCATAGTGTAAATATATTTTTGGTACTTGGCAATATACTATAACTAATTTCTTGCGTTTCTCTAATTTTTCTGTTTTTTGTTATTCTAATTATTAAATATTTAATAATATAATACAGATAATATAATAATCTATTGTTTAGTTCATCACAGTCCAAAGGTTTTATCTATCATTTTACTTGACCACTCCCTGCTTTATGTGATTGTACAATGAAGTAGACTTATAACATATGAATATCTAAATCAATCATTTCCACTGGTGAACTTTAGATATTAAACATCTAAATAGATATGAGTTTGCACTACATTTTTACACTAATGTTTGATGATGTCCTTAGAGAATATTCATAGAAATAAAATTATTGGATCAACAGCTGTGAGTGATTTAAAGTTTCTTTCACGTATTTCCAATTTCCTTTTCAGGAAGGTTGTGATTTGTGCACTTTACATCAACCTTTGTGTATTTGCTATATGTTTTACTCCATGCTTTTCTAGGAACTCATTTGATACCTAAAAAGAACAAACAGCAATAAAACCAATTTTATCTCTTCATCTTTGCTTCACTTTTCTATTCTGTTACAGTGCTCCATTTTCCCTATTTACTCATACAAGAACTTAGGATAAATAGCTTAATTCATTTGCACCTCCAGTTCCAAGGTAAGTTTATTTTTCCTAGTTATGCATTCTTATAATCACAAAGGATGGGTAGGAAAATAGAACAATCACCACAGACCTCCCAGAGCAAGCATATATCTGGCTCTGTTGGAGTTTAGACCAGAATATCTTGGCTATCAGAAACATAAACTAATTTGACAATTTCACTGTAATGAGAGTTTACACTGCTGAGGTTGATAACTTTCATTATAGGATGTTCCGAAGGATTTGAGAATTCTATATAATGAGATTCTGATTTCCACCTTTCCTTATCTAATAAATACATTTAATGATATTTATAATCTACTTATTGTTCTACTAAATATAGTTGTGTTTAATTTTGTGCAATTTCATATTTAGAAAAATAATATAATTTAGAAAATAAACCAGTAAAATTTATTTTGGTCTATATAATGCATGCAGATATATTTAGCACTTTATAAATAATAACTTGCAAAAATAGACTATATAGTGTCCAAAGAAACTGTTATATGAGAAGATATACTAGTTTATTCAAATCTTAAAATATTAGAAACAGTAACAAAAATATTTTTGAATTATTTAATATTTTACAGTTTATTCAATTAAGCAATTTATAACACCAAAAGTCTGTTTTAAAAAATTTTCAGTTTATGAATATATATGGAAATGCCCATTCTATTGTGATTGTCAGTTATTCCTAGTGTTTGAGAGTTGGAACAAGTAGTTTAAATCAATTAGAGTCCTAGTTCGCAATCTGCACTACATAGAATACTCAAAATAGTACACAGTCAAGGCGATAGAAATATGTATTTCACCTCAAAAGATAAATGAACAGCTAATTATAAGAAGTTTTGTTTGCTTACTGCCTGATTTTTGAGGAAAGCAAGGTTGTTTTGCTTTATTTTCTTTTGGAAACACCTTTATGTCCATTAAATTAATTTTATATATTAAATTGTTTAAAATACAATATGAATATCTGAAAATTATTACTTCCTTTGGGAATATGTTAGATATCATTTTTAGAAATAAACCTTTGTATCAGTATCTTTACAGAGATTATAATAGTCAATTCAGGCTGTTATAACAAAAATACCAGAGAAGGTGGCTCAAATAATGAACATGTATTTCTCACAGTTCTGGAAGCTGTGAATTCCAACATCAAGGCACCTACAGTTCTAGTGTCTGGTGAGCGCTTGCCTTGCGAGGGCCTGCTTCCCAGCTTGTACATAGGTCACCGTTTTCTCACTGTATCTTTATATGACTGAGAACGGCAAAAGAGAAGGAAGCTCTGCCCTGTCTCTGGGCACTAATCCCACCAATGAGGTCTACACACTCATACCTAATTACCACCCAAGGTCCTTCAAATGCCATCACACTGTGGATTAGGTTCAATATATAAGTGTTGAAGGCATGTACACTTTTAGTTTATAGCAGAGACTAAATTTTCTTTCTTTTTAATAAAATGGAACATTTTCTTAAAATGTTTTGTGGTTGTTTGTTTGTATATGTGTGTGTGTGTGTCAGAGAGTGTGTTTGTGTGGCCTGTGTTTTGTGGAATAGATGTAATAATTATTACTTTAAAATATAATGCAAAAATAAAAATATTCCAGGGCTTTTTTTGACCAGTGCCTTTTTTTGACGATGTAGAAAATAATTTATTTCCGCCAGAGGATCACTCTGCAAACACAAAAGAAAGCAACAACCAAATCATGAAAGACTCTGAACATTTCAGTAAAAATCATTGCAATATCTCTACAGAGTCCTAACGCTTTATTAGAATTGCTGTGACTGTTCATGACAGGCTATCTGATCACCACTCTAATTAAAATTTTGCACACTTCAAATGTCTTGATCCAGTCATATGAACAAAATGGAATTTCCCAACCTCGCCATTCTCTCTTCAACTTCCAGATTTTTGCTTCTTTTGTACTGGGACATGTTTTCAAATAACAGGGCACATTATTGTGGCATACATTTATAAATATAACTTCTTTGTCTCCTTCAGTAGACTTTGAACTTCTTCACATACTGTGTCTTCTTACCATTGCACCCCATAACTTAGCACAGTGCATGGCCCACATATAGGTGCTCAATGAACATTTTTTGGATTAAAGAAAATATGAATGATTTATATTTTAATGATTATTCTCTGAGGCCAATTTTCTAGACATTTTACTATCATGAATATTGGTAACGGTTTTATAAAAAGTGGTTCTAAATCAAAACACTTCTCCATAGTAGAACATTTCTTGATTCAGGACTTCTCAGAGACTTTAATATGTTAATTTACATATTGAATCTTAAAGAGAAAATTATGAAATGTCAAATTTTCTAACATTATTTGACGATGAATTTTTTATTTTACCATGGCATGTCCAGAGAACCCATGGGCTACATTTGGAAAATTGTTGACCTAAAACAGGACAGAGAAACATGCAAAACTGTGAAAGGTGACTTTACAGAATGATCATGGTAAAATCACCATGTAAACAAACAATGCTCCTTTGGCCTAACAAATCAGGCTTCACCTTCTGTGTCACCACCGCTCCCATTCCCTGTCCCACTAAGGGAGACAGAACTTAGGAGTCCATCCAGTGACTATGACATCGCAAGTCAGCCTGCTTGGCTGTGAAGTGGCGCCTTGAAAATCATTTTGTGAACTTGGAAAAGTCACTTAATATCACTAAGTCATCTGCAAAATGTAGATAATGATTGTTACTAATTATAGTGTTGCTATGAGAGTTAGGGAAGATTATTCCCTAAAGCATGCAGAACAGCATTAGTAATTACACAGAAATGTCAATAATTACCATTTTTTTATTAGTATTACTATAATATAAATCTGAAAGGAGAACATTCATGTTTTAATGGATTAAAATGCAAAGTCTGAGCTAAAGGCTCTTAAGATTTATACTAATTCCATAAAAAATGTAAAACTACAAAATGTTCAAACATAAGTATGAATTGATGCTGAAAGATAATTAATAAAAAAAAAAAAGGGTAATCGAGCACTACCCTATGTGATTCTGAAAAATTAAAGTGTTAAATCTAAAATTTGAAATTTGATAGGTCAATAGAGTAACTCATAATTTCTGGGCAATTGTTTCTACAAATTTAAAATAATTAAAGTGCACAAACATCCATAAAAGCAAATAGAAGAAACAGCACCATATTTTTAATGTTTAAGTAATCTAAAGATTGCATAGCACTGGATAATAACCCTTAAACTCTTTGTGTTAGTCAGGGCTATTTAGAGAACTAGGATAACTATCTATCGATCATTCTATCTATCTGTAAAATAAAGAATTGGCTCTTACAGTTATATAGACTGAGAAATCCTTGAGATTCCAACTCTTGAGAATAATGATGGCCAATGAAATTTGAAGTCTGAAAAAGACCCAGGACTCAGTAAGGTGTCAGACAAGAGGAGATCTCTTTTATTTAGCCTTTTGTTGTTGTTGTTCTATTCAGGACTTCAGTTGACTGGAAGAGGCCCACATTTGGAAGGAAAATCTGCTTTACTCAGTTTGCCAGTTGAAATTTTAATCTCATCATAAAACACAATCACAGACAGACCCAGAATAAAGTTTGTTTAAATTTCTTGGCACCCTGTGGCCCAGTCAAGTGGACACATAAACTTATTGTATTGTATAGCTACTTTTTCCTCCTAAAGCAGTAATAAAGAAAACAGTATTAAATATCTATATTTTTATAATAACTGCAATTTTCCAATTTCTATAACTGTAACCCAAATTTAAGAATACTATTTAATGATGTTAATAATACACAGTACATTTTCATTTAATTTTTATATTCTCTATGAAAGCTAACAAGTGGATAAAAAGCATCCAGTTAGAAGCCATTAATTTTAGTTACTCAGTAGTAATTGGTATAATCAAAATTGAAAGGCGATCTCTTTATCCAGAGCTCTTACTTTCACTTAGTAACCTAAACCACTGAACTGAAAAGTTTCTTATTAAAACACTCCTAGAAATTCTTTAAGATTATTCCTTGGAGAATATTTCAGTAATTTTGATCTTTCTCACTAAAGGTTGGTCTGACCTTTCTTCTCTCATTCCTCTGTTTTCTATTTTATCTTCCCTTTCTGTTTAATTGTGTTTCAACTACCAACATATCGCATATCTGCCAATGACCAAACAAGGACAAAACTAATTTATTATAAACTTCCTATACCTGTCTTTTCATTCATTCTCCAAAATAAATTATAGCAGACATAGTGTACCAATGAAAAACACTGTAAAATTAATATTGAATCCACTATACCATTCTAAGTACTAAATTATATTCAGAGACTTCAAATTAGGACTAATAGAAAACATATCTAATTGATCATACATTGTTTGCCTTTTCTCCTTATCAAAACTCTATTAATGAGATAATTAATGGATTAAACAAACAATTAAAAAGATGAGACACTATAAGCAGATGTAGTTTCAAGAGCAAAAAGTATAAGAAAGGGCAGCCATCCAATTTTGGGAGCTCAAAAGCAAATGTAGGGTTTTAACTGAGTTGATAAGCCTTAAACCATGTAACCTTTAATAGAAATAGGGGCAACTATGAGGCAAGTTACTTATACCACAAAACTCTGAAAGTTCCACAGTGGAGGTTTCAAACATCTCTGTATAAAAGACTATAGGTGGGTTTGAAAAAATAAAAACTGACTAAACGGTTCTATGAGAAGAAATTAGATACCAAAATTTCTTCTAACTCATACAGCAAAGAAACTATCTTTGAAAATGAAATTAGTTATCAATTGCTATCTTGCTATAATTTTCCTTCTTTATTTCTACAACACTTTCTATGTTCATGATGGTAAAAATAACATTACATTTTACTGTAACTATTAATTTAGATAACGTACTATCCCAATAAACTTCAAATTCCTTGGAGAAAGGCAAATACATATTTAAAAAATTTCTGTTGCAAACAGCTGAAGCAATTCCAGGGACACATTACATGAATGTTTCTTGAATTAGTAATGAAAACAACACCATTACCAGAATGACTACACTGGTATCTTTTACGGTCAGTCCTTAATAGAGACACAATCTCAAAGAAATGTAATAAGCTGCATGGAAGAGAACTAGGTTTTATAATGTGAATCCATCAACTCAGATTGTAACACTCTTGAGGGAGCACATATCTTAGGAAACAGTGGTTGATGAGGAGTAGAAAAGAAAACCTTATGCCCGTTACCTAGATTAATCTTCTTAGTCCTGTGATTAATTATTTGTCACATTTTAATAAGAACAGTATTGGCCGGGCGCGGTGGCTCAAGCCTGTAATCCCAGCACTTTGGGAGGCCGAGATGGGCGGATCACGAGGTCAGGAGATCGAGACCATCCTGGCTAACACAGTGAAATCCCATCTCTACTAAAAAAATACAAAAAACTAGCCGGGCAACGTGGTGGGCGCCTGTAGTCCCAGCTACTCCGGAGGCTGAGGCAGGAGAATGGCGTAAACCCGGGAGGCGGAGGTTGCAGTGAGCTGAGATCCGGCCACTGCGCTCCAGCCTGGGCGACAGAGCCAGACTCCGTCTCAAAAAAAAAAAAAAAAAAAAAAATAAGAACAGTATTAACACAAGTTATAGAGATTTATGGAAACAACATCACAAAAGGTTAACAAAAAGAAATTACCATTGAGTAAGAATGAATCATTCAGATAAGGGCAAATAAATAGTTAAAATGTGGGTTATTTTTAAAAAATCCAGAGAGGCAATAAATCCCCAAACATCATTTTATTTGGCACACATAACAATAAAAAATAATTTAAAATTTATTTTTTAATAAAATACCATATTTCTTAGAAATCCTAAAATTAACAATCCAGAAAAGAATTCATTTTTGGTATTGGCAGACGAGATAACTGAATCAACTCTCCTGCTCAGAATAACTGAAATCCTGTCAAAAAGAAAGTATGTTGGAAAGCCTCACAGAGTAAACACTACAGTGCAACATGACTGGAACAAAACCAAGAAGAAAAAGACATGAGAGAGTTGTGTACAACATTTAGGGCTCTTTGCACTAAGGATATCAGATACTCAGAAAGAAAAGTCTAAGGGGATGAAAAGCACTTTTTACAGCCTTATGAAGCTAAAATAAAAATAATAGGAGTCCAAAGTCATAAAACTCTACACATTCCCTAAGGCCTCATAAAGGCTGTATACCAGCAGTAACACAATACTTTCACAGACCTGGTAACTGAAGCCTTCTGTGTAGCCAGAAAGTAGATAAAGGTGATCCTAGATTGCTATTGTTTCACAGGTACCTGGCAGTAGGAAGAAAAAAAAAAAATACCCTGAAGAAACATAGTATCACCTTGACTCATGAATTAGTTCATACATTTTTTAAATAAAATATAACATTAAAAAACTGACATAAATTTAAGGCAATGTATAAGTACATGGTGAACTATAAATATTGAAGTTATAAGGCAGATTTAAAAATAAGTATGTTTTCTTGAATCAAGGATATTTTAAAAACATTTTTTGCAGATAATACCAAACTATTAATAATAATACAACTAGTTTCAAAAATGTAGCTTGATTTTATGACTTCACATTGTATGAATGTATAAAAACATCACCGTTTTACTCCATAAGTGTAATACTATTATGATTTGTCAATTAAAGTAATATATATATTTAAAAATATATAAATTCTACAACTAAAATCTATGATATATAAAATTACTAACAATTAGACACAGCCGGAAAGAAAATGAATAAAGTGCAAAAGAGTTAGAATAATTTTTCCACAACAAAGCAGAAAAAAGTAAAAAGACTAAAATACTAAAATAAGAAAACAAAATACTACTAAGAGAAACATAGGATAATTTGAAATTTTCTAACATATGAGTAACTGAGTCCCAGAAAAAAAAAATAGCAATTTAAGGTAGAAATCATTTTTAAATATTTGACATAAGGCAAGAGTTTAATCAAATGTTAATAAAACAATTAACAAAATTTTAAGATACCTAACACCAAAAGAATAATAAAAAAAAAGAATCTACATTTGGACACATCACAAGTTGAAAAATCAAAAGACAGAATTTTCAAAAGCAGTAAGAAACAGAAAAAAATACAGACTATGTTAATACAAGAACAAAATCAAACAGTTCCCTTTTAAACAGAAATACATAAAACTAGATCACAAAAAACATGTATCTTTGTAGCACACTGTATTAGTATTCTCTAAGTGGGAAAGAACTAATAGGATATATATAGAATCAGTATATAATCACACATCTTGCCATTTCTCCTTACATGCAAAGTGCACAACCAGGTACACTGCTCGAAGTTCTTCCCACTGAGAAGATTTCCTTTCACTAGCTGTCCTTCAGGGATGTCCTAGAAAGCAGCTGCAGTGCTGCTTTCAGGTAAAAACTGCCCTCTTTCAGGTAGTGACTGCATATCACGCAGAACCATCTGTGAACCAGGCCCTAGTCTTCTCTTCCTTTGTCAACTGGTCATAGGGCACTCCCCATGAGACCATTGGTGCAGGATGGGGGAGAGAAGATAAGTTGGCAGGAGTGGAGAACTTGTGCATTTGAGCCACTTTCTCATGTAACTTATTTGTGCCTTCGGGACCTGCTTGAGCATGATCATATACTAACACTTCCATTTGATGATGGAATGTTGCTGTGCACAACCCACTTTATGGCTAGATGCATCAGAAAGCACCTAGTTCATGATAAGCAGTTCAGGTCATATGATAACTTTTTTTTTTTTTTTTTTTTTGAGACGGAGTCTCGCTCTGTCACCCAGGCTGGAGTGCTGTGGCCGGGTCTCAGCTCACTGCAAGCTCCACCTTCCGGGTTCCCTCCATTCTCCTGCCTCAGCCTCCCGAGTAGCTGGGACTACAGGCGCCCGCCACCTCGCCCGGCTAGTTTTTTGTATTTTTTTAGTAGAGATGGGGTTTCACCGTGTTAGCCAGGATGGTCTCGATCTCCTGACCTCGTGATCCGCCCGTCTCGGCCTCCCAAAGTGCTGGGATTACAGGCTTGAGCCACTGCGCCTGGCCGATAACTTGATGACCCATGGTAGCATGTTCAGTTTCCACTAAAGCCCAGTAACAGGTCAAGAGCTGTCTCTCAAAGGAGAGTAGTTATCTGCAGAAGATGGGAGGGCCCTGCACCAAAATCCTAGAGTCCTCCACTGTGATTCACCTATAGGAACCTGCCAAAGGCTCAAAACAGCATCCCTATCTGCTATTGACATCTGAAGCACCATTGGATCTGCTGAGTCATATGGGCCAAGTGGCAGAGTAGCTTGCACAGCAGCCTGGACCTGTTGTAGAGCTTTCTTCTGTTCTGGACCCCACTCAAAACTGGCAGCCTTTCAGGTCACTAAATAAATGGGCAGGAGTAAGACACCCAAATGAGGAATATGTTGCCCCCAAAATCCAAATAGGCCCACTAGGCATTGTGCCTCTTTCTTGGTTGTAGGAGGGGCCAAATGCAAGCAACTTATCTTTACCTTAGAAAGAATATCTCAACAGGCACCACACTACTGTACCCCTAGAAATTTTACTGAGGTAGAAGAGCCCTGAATTTTAGTCATTTTTGTTTCCCATCCTTTGTCATGAAATGTCTCACCAATAAGTCCAGTGTGTTTGCTACTTATTGCTCAATGTATCCAATCAGCATAATGTCATCAAAGCAATGGACCAGTGCGATATCTTGCAGAAGCAAAAAGTGATAAAGGTCTCTCCAAATAAGATTATGACACAAAGCCAGAGAGTTGATATACCCCTGAGGTAGGATAGGAAACATATATTGCTGGCCTTGCCAGCTGAAGGCAAATTCCTTCTAGTAGACCTTATGTGCAAGAATGTAGAAAAAGACATTTGCTAAGTCAATGGTTGTATACTAGGTACCAGGAGATGTGTTAATTTGCTCAAGCAATGAATCCACATTTGTACAGCAGCTGCAATTGGAGTCACCACTTGGTTAAGCTTATCATAATTCACTGTCATTCTCCAAGACCCATCTGTCTTCTGCACAGGCCAAATGGGAGAGTTGAACGGGGATGTCTTTCAGGTCTTTGATGGTGACCTAATCGCTGCAATCCCTCTAGGGATTGATATTGTTTTTGATTTACTATTTTTCTAGGTATAGACAACTCTAATGGCTTCAATTTGGCCTTTCCCACCATAATAGCCCTCACCCTACCAGTCAGGGAGCCAATGTGGGCATTCTACCAACTGCTAAGTATGTCTATGCCAATTATGCATTCTGGCACTGGGAAAATAACCACAGGATGAATCTGGGGAAACATTGGACCCTCTGTAAATTGGACCTGAGCTAAAACTCCATTAATTACTTGACATCCATAAGTCCCTGCTTTAACTGGAGGACCATAATAAGATTTTGGGTCCCCTGGAATCACATCAGCTCAGAGCCAGTGTCCAGTAGTCCCTGAAATGTCTGATAATTTCCCTTTCCCCAGTGCACAGTTACCCTGGTACAAGGCCAGCGGTCTCCTTGGGGAAGGATGGGAAAATAATTAACTGCATAAATTGTCAATAATGTAGTGGCATTCTTCCTCAAGGGGACCTGGCCTCCCCTTCATCAAGGGGTTCTAGATCTGTAAATTGGCTCAAGTCTAGAAACTGATTGAGGGGCCATGAATCTCTGTTTTTATAATTCAATTAGTCTTTTGTCCATTCAACCTAGATTTTTCTGTTTGCACAATTTAAGTAGGGATGCGGTACGTTTCCTATCAATTTCACTTCTAGGAATACCATGATTAATTTATCAATGCCAGAGCTCTACAAGAGTCAGACTATTCTGATTGCCACTTTGCCTAGCCTATGCTGTCCATTATAGTAGCTACTCCCATCTCGCCTTTGACAGTTGAGTGCTGCCACTTGACTCCTGCCACCTCGGGATTCAATTATTCCCAGTGTATTTAAATTTTGTAGTTGAGTGACTGTGGTTCCCAACCTTAGATCTGACAAACAGAAAAGAGCAATTACAGGGCTCTTCAAAGATGCAGGTGCTGCCCTCACAAATCTATTTTGCAAGGCATTGGTCAAGGGTATCCCTTCTGGACACACCTAGCTGAGATGAGTAGGTCTAAAGTAATTAATCCACTCCACCATCCTAATCTCACTAAGCCTTGGGATCTCTTCCTCTACATTAAACCAAGGGAGATCAGGCTTTTCCATCTCACTCACAGTGGGCCATCTTTTAATCCATATTTCAGCTAACCAAGCAAATAAACTATTGGGACATTTTTTAACTCCCTGATATGCAACATTAAATGCAGAGTCCCTAGTTAGTAGGCCCAAATCAATAAATTTAGCCTAATCCAACCCTGTGTTCCTTCCACTATTATCCCATATTCTTAATATTCATTCCCATGCCTGTTTTCCAGATTGATGTTTATCTAAATTAGAGAACTCACAGTTCTTTTTGAGTGTAGCATACCTCTTCATGGGTCACACTCTCAACCTCACCTCTAGGGGTCCCCTGGGAAGTTAGTCTAGTTATAGGTCTAGAAGCAAACAGAGGTGTTGGGGGTGGTTTGTGATGAGAATTAACATTATCTTCTCTGGCAACTGCCTCAGGGGAGGTCATCACTGTTGCCTCAGGCAGCACAGGGTTTATCTCCTCAGACAAAGGTGGAAAGGCTGATGGCAGCATGGGTAAGGGAGGGGATGTTGCCACTACTGGAGAGGGGGAAGTTGTTCCTTCTGGTGAAAAAGTTTCATCAGAGTTTACAAACTTAGTGTCTTCAGCTTCATTAGGGTCCTCTTGCACGTTCCCATTCCAAGTTGCAGGGTCCCATTCTTTTCCAGTCAATGCTCTCACTTTAACAGTAGATACCTGGTGAGCCTGTGCATGCATCTTTCATTGCAGATCAGCCACTTGCACGATAAGAGTCTGTGTCTGTTTTTCCACAACTTCAGCTCTTCTCTACAGGAGATAAGACTCACATTCAGGGCAGTCTTAGCAGATTGGAGGCTCAGTATCTGCTTCTGAAGCTGGGAGACAGAATTACTGAGTTCATCATTTTCTTTCATCACTTTGTCCACTGAACTTAAGAGCAACTAACCATCATCATTATGTTCCTTGGTTCTCCACATATGGTCAAAGGTATTATATATAGTCACTAAACTCCTTTCCTTTCACAAGCAGTGAATCAGAAGTGTCAAATGTATTTATTTTGCACAACTCTCTAAACAGTTCACGCCAAGGACTATCTGATAACCAAGGACTATCAGTGTTCTCAATACTAGTAGAAGTAGTCCTTAGCATTTTTGGGTCTAATCACATTAAGCAGCCAACTCCAGAAACCCCAAAACCAAAGAAAGAACTCTGTCCTTAATATTCTGTTCCTCCAGAACTACTCCTGATACCAAAATCTGTATTAATTAGGGTTCCATGGAGAGACAGAACTAATAGAACCAAATGTATGTGTGTGTGTGTGTGTGTGTATATATGTATGTGTGTGTGTATATATATATATAAAATATTGGATTGATACACACACAGATACACACACACACACACACACACAGAGAGAGAGAGAGAGAGAGAGTTCATTAAGTATTAACTTACATGATCACAAGTTCCCACAATAGGCTATCTGCAAGCTAGAGGAGCAAGACGAGCCAGTCCGAATCTTAAACCTGAAGAACTTGGAGTCTGATGTTCAAGTATTCCTGGAAGCATCCAGCATGAGAGAAAGATATAGGTTGGAAAGCTAGTCCCATGTCACTTTTCCACATTTTCCTGCTGGTTTTGTATTCACTGGCAGCTGATTAGATTGTGACCATCAGATTAAGGGTGGATCTGCCTTCCTCAGACCACTGACTCAAAAGTTAATCTCTTTTGGCAACATCCTCACAGAGCAACCCAGGATCCATAATTTGCATCCTTCAATCCAATCAAATTGATGCTCAGTATTAAGCAACACACACAAACAGAACTTTTTAAAAAAATTGTAATATACTGTACCATAAAGCAACTGTCAAGACATTTCAAAGATGGAAATCATACAACGCATTTTTCCTAAACCAATAAAATAAGCTGCAAATTAATAAAATGATATGTTTTCTCAATATTTTGAAATTAACACAAAGGTGTAAAACGAATTAAAAAAAAATAGAAGACATTCAACCAGAATAGTATAAAATACCGTAGCAATAAAATAATAAATACTTTAATATTATAGTATCAATTTTAAGAAATTCAATAAAAAGGCCGAGCATGGTGGCTCATGCCTCTAATCAAAGCACTTGGGGAGACTGAGGCAGGCTGATTGCTTGAGCTCAGGAATTTGAGAGCAGCTTGGACAACATGGCAAAATCCTACCTTTAAAAAATAAATAAATACAATAAAAAAAGAAATTCAAAAAAGAAGTAAGTCAGATTAAAAGAAAATCATAAAAAAGAAGATAACAGCCAATAGTAAAAGGGACAAAAGACTTGAAAAACCAGTGAAAATGTAAAGGTCACTAATTCTTTCAGTAATCTCAGAAATGTAAATCAATAACTCACTACATGGTAATGAAAAAAAAAAAAATCTGGCAATACCAAGTGTTGATAAGAATGTGGAACAATGGGCTTTCAGTAGAATCCCTGTGTGAAAGACAATCATTTCACAGGATCCATTAGAGCAGAATATATCCATATATTATAAGACAAATTTCTTTACACCTAGCTGTGTATCTAACAGTATTAGATATATGTGCACACAAGGAGTTGTATATAAGAGGGCTCATATAGAATTATCTATAATATCCTAAAACTAAATAAAATCATCGTTCACCAACAGAAGAATAGGTAAATCATTGTTTCTGTTTGTAAAGAATGGAAAATTATACAGTGATAAAATAGAATAGATTTTAGCTTCACACAATAACGTGAATAACTCTCACAAACAATATTGAGTGAAAAACTTAGATTCTTTCTGTATTACTTTAGTTATATAAATTATGATGAAGAGTAAAGAAGTAACATAGTCAGAACCATAATTACTTCTTGGAGAAGTATGTGATTTGAAAGGTACAAATAATAGGCTTCAGGGATACTGGAAATGTTTCATGTCATGCCAGCTTGCTGGTTACATGAGTATTACTTTAAAAGCATTCATTAAACTGTAAGTTTTGTTTATTTATAGAATATTTTATATGTACCTTTTTTAATTAAAACCTAGAAAAACAGAACCATTCAACCAAATAGAGTGAAAAACAAATAAATAAAATTATGAAAGAACATTTTAGACAAAGAACAAATAATATAATAAGTTTCAGAAAAAAAAGAACATAGTAAAAGGAAGAGAGGATTTAAGATAATTTCCCCAGACTGAGGAAAGTTAATGTGTTCTAGCCGCAGAAATCAGGCAGAAATATATATGTCTAAAGCAAAATTACATGTCAAGTCTTAGGTCTTGCCATGACACAGGACCTTCTAGAAATAAAATTAAAATCAACCTAAGAAATTGTGGGCACTACTGGCTACCTAATGATTGAAAAAGGAGTAGATACTGGCCACAGTCTAAACATTTTTTCATGGTAACTTATAGTAATACAGGGTGAAAATCCTTGATCATGATGTTGGGGAATTACATACAATGAAGCCCTAGAAATTACATGACAGTACTAGTCAAACAAGAATTTTAAAGCTCTTCTTACCACTTCTCACTTTTCATGCCCCAACTTTAGAGAGATTAAAGCTTTAGGAAAAGCATCATGAATAAATGTTTAATATCATTGACACATTGTCTCATTGTGAAAACTTGAGTTTTTAATGGAATATTTATATATTGTCAGAGGATAAGTTTATCAGTGTTAGGGACATTTCTATATGGTGCTTTGGGTGGATATCTGGAACACAGCAAACTAATTTTCCTTTTTAAAAAAAAAATAATTTTTTTGTTTAAATACCCACATTGATGATGTGGTAATTTTTTTTTCAAAATGGTAAACCAATAAAAGTAATGCATAGCCTACTAGTAAATTAGAAACTCTTTCTATGAAAGTTTTGTATATAAATCCATTATTTTTGTTTGTGTTTTTAGTTTTCTTTGTGAGTAATGCTGCAAAAGAATTACAGACAGCTTATTTTGCATCACTTTTGCTTTGTGGAGTAACAGTTCCAAATGTCCAAATGTAATATAATTATTTCATCTTGATGACTTCAAATTTATGGGCACCTTTACCAAAATAGGATTGCGATCATACTATCATTCATTGAACTTTAATTTTATCATGCTTATGCTAAATCATTTCTTTAATTATGATTGAGCTAACCATATGTTCAACCCCATAAATGACAAACTAATGACAAGTAGCATTGTCTGTTCTAGAGGCCAATGAGAATTAAACACAAGAGGCAGCTTTGAAGAAAGAGACCACTTAGCAAAACTTGTATTAACATTTTACTTAGAAAATGTCAAGGAGTCCTGGAAGCAATTTGGCCCATTTTCATTTGTGGGTATCAATGCCTTCAATATAATTTTAAACTATTCCAGTTGAGCTTTTCTAATATAAACTAGATGTCAGTGTTCTAGATTCCACGTTGTGCCTGACCTACTGTGCCTCCCACTCCACTCTATATTCTATCATTCTCTCTAAATTATAATCAGGAATGTAAGAACTCCTTACCCCTTTAAGATCTGTGGATAAAATATAATATCTCTGGTATGAGTATCTAATTAAATGACATGTAGTCTAGTACAGTGGCAAACAACAATAACAACAACCCTGACTGAGAAGACAGTTAGATACAGGAAGCTTATCAGTACTGCCCCTTGTGTCTTTTTTCTTTCTTTCTTTCTTTCTCTTTCTTTCTTTCTTTCTTTCTTTCTTTCTTTCTTTCTTTCTTTCTTTCTTTCTTTCTTTCTTTCTTTCTTTCTTTCTTTCTTTCCTTCCTTCCTTCCTTCCTTCCTTCCTTCCTTTCTTTCTTTTCTTTTCTTTTCTTTTCTTTCTTTCTTCTTTCCTTCCTTCCTTCCTTCCTTTTCTTTCTTTCTTTCTTTCTTTCTTTCTTTCTTTCTTTCTTTCTTTCTCTCTTTCTCTCTTTCTTTCTTTCTGCCTCTCTTTCTTTCTTTCCTTCTTTCTTTCTTCCTTCCTTTCTCTTTCTTTCTTTCTTTCTTTCTTTCTTTCTTTCTTTCTTTCTTTCTCTCTCTCTCTCTCTCTCTCTTTCTTTCTTTCTTTCTTTCTTTCTTTCTTTCTTTCTTTCTTTCTTTCTTTCTTTCTTTCTTTCTTTCTTTCCTTTCTTTCTTTCTTCCTTTCTTTCTTTCTTTCCTGTCTGTCTGTCTGTCTGTCTTTCTTTCTTGGCAAAAATTCTAATCACTCTAATGCAATGTTGTTCTCATTGAAAAATTAACTAATCATCAATTAGCAGAGCTCTGGTATCATGTTGGTCATTATGATCACTACAAAGAATAAAATAATAACTGTATTAGAAATAATAAATTTGGTTCTTATCTATTTATATACTCAAACATCCTCATATATTCATATAATTATTATTTCATGTCCATAATATTTTTACCTCAACAAAAACACTGGACATCTTATTATGTTTTAGAATTCAGGGTACCAGCTTAGTTGACAACCCCTGTAGGGTGAGGAGGAGCACCCCATGTCAACCGCATTCATATTTCTGTAGAGATGCATTTGTCTTTTACATATCTAAAATTGTCATGTGTAATTTTACTGTTTTGATATTTCTCCATTTGTTGAATATTTTCCTTTTTAAAAAATGTTTAATTATAAAAAGAAATAGAATATTCCATAAAGTAAAAAGACAAAACTTACAGCTTAGTGCTCTTTTAAAGTAAATATGCATCTGCTGGGCGTGATGGTGCACGCCTGTAACCTCAACACTTTGGGAGGCTGAGGCGGGCAGATCACCTGAAGTCACGAGTTTGAGACCAGCCTGGCCAACATGACGAAACATCATCTCTACTAAAAACACAATTTTTTTTTTTTTGTTATTTTGGGGTGTGATGGCACACGCCTGTTATCCCAACTGCTTGGGAGGCTGAGACAGGATAATCTCTTGAACCTGGGAGAGGGAAGTTGGAGTGAGCCGAGATAGAGCAACTGCACTCTAGCCTGAGCAACAGTGAGACTCCACCTCAAAAATAAAAATAAATAAAAATAAATAAATAAAGTATGCATGTAACCAGCAATCAGACATGACATGAAATATTGCCACCACCCCAAAGCCTACCATTTGCATCCTCCAAATCACAACTCCTCCCTTCTCCAAAAAGCATTTATGGTTCTGATGGTGGGTTAGACTTCTTTGCTTTTTCTTCATAATGTATGTAAATGAAGTCACACAGATTAAAACAATTAGACAAATTTCTTCTGTATGAATTCACAATTGTTAAGTAACACTGTCCCAGGCAAGCCAGGATGGAGGGTCACAGATGAAGACTGAAGATCTGTATCAATGAAGCATTCTTCTTGGTATTTTGGAAGTTAAAATTATGAATTTTATATGTTTGATTATTTGCTTATTTGTTTAGTTATTTATTTACTTACCTACTTACTTTCTTGTGTAATTATTTATGCCATAGCTTAGTTCCATTAAAATATAACTGAAAGGCAAGGTGAATTCTTTTTCAAAAGTTAATCTAAAGGCAAAATCTGTGTTTAGTAAGTAACTATATCTATACATTGCTTTCCTAATCTGTGAAAAACAAGTTAACACTATTATATGTATAGGTTGTTTTGAAGATGAGTTAATATATATTAAGATCTTACTAGCTAAAAACACTCAGAAACATAAAGTAGTATAATATTTTTTCTGCATTGTAATTTAACTTAGAGTAAAATATAATTTAAAGTACAGGTGTACACAATTAACTCAAATGATTTTATCATTATTTTTCTTGAATAAACTCTCCTCCTTTCAGTTACATGGCCAGATTTACCTTCATTGCAAATTTTGTTTTTATCTCTGTAAATTGTATGTGGCCATTTGATTTTTTTGGTGATGATGAGCAAACATGCCACTTTTAAGCAACAAGATTTAAGGAACAGCATATGTTTTCCCACTTTCTTTGACACAGTGACTAATGATGATCAAAGGTTATAGAAGTTTGGTCAGATTGAGTCTCATGATAGAATAGTAGAAGTAAGTAAAAAATATATTTCTGTTACTTTAAACCAATACAACTTTTTTTTTTTTTTTTTTTTTTTTGCTTCCAGAGCATAACCTAAATTTGGCTAGGCCTTAATCCAATGATAAATGTCTTTTGAAAAAGAAGAAAATTTGGAGATTTAGAGGCACAAAGAGAAAACGCGTGCCAATGAAGGCAGAGATTGAAGTGATGCCTGCGCAAGCCAAGAAATGCCAAGGATTTCTGGCAACTACCAGAAGTTAGGAGAGAGGCATGGAACAAATTCTACTTTAGAGACTCCAGAAGGAAACGACCTTGCCAACAGCTTGGTTTTGGGCTTCTAGCCTCCTTAACTGTGAGAGGGTAAATTTATGTTCTTTTAAGCTACCTAGTTTGTGGTACTTTGCTGCAACAGCCTTAAGAAACTACAATCTGTCTATTCTATTCTAGTTTCTTTCTCTCTTTCTTTCTTTCTTTCTCTTTCTTTCTTTCTTTCTCTCTTTCTCTCTTTCTTTCTCTCTTTCTTTCTTTCTTTCTCTTTCTCTCTTTCTTTCTTTCTACCTCTATCTCTATTTGTCTATCATCTGCCTATTATCTATCTATTGTCTATCTATCTATCTATCTATCTATCTATCTATCTATCTATCATCAATCATCTATCTATCTGTCTCTCTATTATCAGTGGTTCTTAAGTTTCAGTGTACACAGGATCCCTTAGGATTGCTTAATTCAATAACACCAACCCCCATTTTGATTTATTCAATATTTCTCGGGTAAGACTCAAGGTTTTGCAGTTTAACTGAATTTCGAAGGTGGTTTTGATACTAATGTTTCCCTGACCAAATACTGGAAAAATCAGATATAATTAATGACCTGATTTGGTGTAGATTAACTTAATGTTATTGGTATTATATGGGTAAATAAAGGATACTGTCAGCAAAAGTATGTCAGATTGTAGGAAAAAATGCTCAAGGTATATTCCTGGAAAGACAGAAGTATGAATTTAGTAGATTCTCAAGGTTTGTGTTGTTGATTCAGCAAAGATAGGTTGGGAAAATACTCTGGAGTTGTTTAAGTGACTAGTTCTCCATGCCAATCTTAATGAAGAAGGCTCTAGAAAGACATTAGTTTTATTTTTCTTTGAGGGACTGGGGTGGTAACTTATTAATTGCATAAAGACTATCAGGAGAGTCTTTACTGAGCTGTTATACATAACCTACCCTTAAAAACTCTGTATAGCATTTCATATTGAAACATGGATTGTCTAATTGTGACTCATTCTCTTACACACACAGAAGAGTCATTACATTTCAAAATTAGATCTCTTCCTGTTATATAAAACTGAGTATCTTGGTTACTAGGTGATATTGTAGAATTTAAGGATAGTTGATTTAATAGAGCTGAAGAGAAGATAAATACCAAGATAATACTGTATAAAAATATAAAATAATATTTATCATGTTTTGAGTATCACCCATTTACCAGCCCTGAATTAAGAACTTAAATGATAGAATCTATATTGCTCAGAAGAACATTCTAAAATTACATCCAATTCAAATAATTTTTTTAATGTTTAGAAAAATAATAAGATCACAAAGCAAGAATTTAAATCTGTATTTCAATTACTTCTAGCCTTGTATTTAACATGAAGAAGGACTAAAGGAAGAACAAGTGAGGGAAGTAGAAAGAGTAGAAGGAGCAAAGGAGGAAAGGAAGGAAAATGGAAGGTAGAAGGAGGAGAGGGAGGGAGGAAAACATTATTTGGTAGATAAATTATTTTTCAAAAGGAAGGATTAATTAGGAAAGAAAGAAGAGAAGTTTAGACCATTATGTCTAAGAACAGGAAAAACAAAATGACTACTTTTTTCCTCACTTTGATCATCCCTATGAAAAACAGCTTGTCAATGAACTCCACAGTAACAGCCAATCCTACATTTTCTATTAATATATTCTAACCACTGAACTAATCAATCATAGTTCTAAATTAAACTAATTTTGGACTCCCTTGATTTTAGAGGTTTTTTTTTTTTTTTTTTTTTTTTTTTTTTTTATAACATGGATTTCTCTTCTCTAAGAGACACTACTAAATTTCAATATACCATGTCTTCCTACTCTATACCTAATTCTTTTTACCAATTTCAAGCCCATTCAATTTGGCCCACACGACTTATGTGCCTCACTGTAAATGTGAAAGTATCATATTCAATTCTAGGTTTGATTATATAAATGTTGAATGTAATACTTTTATAGGACTATTTAAAAATCATTCCACAGCCACTAACTTTTGGCTTTTGTAAGAATTCCCTTTAAGAGAGTTCATTTCGGTGGAGATATTTCAATATTTTAAAATATCAGATCACTGATTAATATCATTTTAGTAGAGGTTAAAATTTCCATTTGTATGCTCTCGGGCACAAAAACTTGCAACACCAATCCATCAAAAATGGCTTGCCACGCGCAAGGATTTTTTAAATCCCTGAGCCATATGATTTTTTTTTTAACTTGGTCTCCTTGTCCCTTTGCCCTTTAAATTTTACACCTCTACATTGCTTTGAGCCAGAGCTTTACAATTCTGCACAATCTTGCTATAGCAGTAGAGTGGTACATTTAGTGTATAGCTAGGCTCCTATAAAAACTGCCTCAGAATACAGGTTTTGTAGGGTTCCTTTTCAGTAAGACGGGTCTAACTTGCTGCCCCAGACTGACAATTCTGTGCTTAACTGAACATGCACTTACACTTGAACACATTCTAGCATTTTCATCTTAAGATTATCTTAAAGGCAGTGTAAATCCCCCAGGCACTGAGCAGGGTAGGAGCCATGAAGAGGGTTTGGCCGTATCCTGTGACTCCGTATTGAATATCCACTCCAGATATTATCCCCTTTCTTCATTTTTTACCTTTTTCATATCTGCATCTTATGAATCCAGAAGCAATAAAGAGAAGTATAGCTAAATAATTTCCATTGGTAGAATAAGCAGTATTTAAGATGTACATTTTTCCATATATTTTCTCACAGTTTGAACCTTTTAGAGGCAACTTATATCCAGAAGTGTGAATATAAAATTTGCAGAAATGTTTAAGCTTTTGAATTTTAGGTAGCAGTAACAGAATTATTTCTGGTGAGTCTTTGCAAAAGAAAAAGAAGTTGCATTACATTTTTACTCCAGGACTAACAATATGGAATCTACATAAATCATCTGATATCTAGGCTCATTTGTTTAACATTACATACAAAAACAGAAAGTATTTAATTATTCTAAACCATTTTGATGAAATGCTTTTATTCACTGAAAGAAAGTTATAATAGCTATTATGGTCTTCCCTATGTGTCCAGCTATTTTAAATTTAAAGAAAATGAGTTCCCATAAAACATGGAAAATAATTACCAAAAAAGTCATTTATCATAAAATTTTTCTAAAATATAATTAATAAATAAAAATGATGTAAATCCTATGGACAAAGAAGGAGGGAATAAAAGTAGATAAGAAATGCCAATACATTTCTTAGAAGATAAAAAGCAGCTGGATGATTCATAACTGGCTTATCACAGTAAAAAATGATGATACCAGAGTAATCACAAAAGATACTATGAAGGAGAAAAAGGCTGATTTTTTTCTGCAGCATCCCTGAAAAGTTCAGCAATGAATAACACAGAGAACTTTGAAAGATGAGGATAAAGTGTAGTTTTGAATGGATTATCACATGACAGTCTGTGAAAGAGGCAGCTAAAATACTAAATCCTCACCACCTCTACTACAAATTCCTTAAGCAAGTCCTCGAATACAATCCATCCCAAACTTCTCAAAAGGTCAGAAAATTATTCCTGCATGAAAGCCTAAACTTAGGACTCAGGGAAATTTGAGTGATTTCCTTTAGCAGAAATGTTTAGATGAGAGGCTTCATATCAGAGGGGGAGGCTCTGCCACCTAATTTTGTTCCTTGGCTTCTAACACATTAATCCCACGTTCATCATCTAAAACAGGAAAATCCGTAGCTTCTTCCCTGCAAGACTAATTGGAAGAAAAGTCCCTTCAAAAACAAAACAAAACCTTGAAAAATATAGTGGACATTACATCTTCAAATGGAAGAGCTAATCAAAAGGTGGGTAAACTTCTATCGCAACAGGCCAGAGAGCAATTATTTTAGGCATTTGCAGTTCGAGAGGCAAAATAAAGGATGATATCATATAGTTACTTATATAACAAGAGAGAAACAAATTTCACAACGTTTTAATGGTAAAATTATAAATTTAAAAATGATAATAGTATATGCATAGTTTTCATAAAACAGGTCTACTAATGAGAAAAATCAAACTTGTTTTGGAATAAACATTTTATTTAAAAGCAGTTCAAAATATGTTTCCTATTACTAAAATTCATTGCAAAAGTTTATCTGTTAACACTTACCTTTAATGAGATTCTATATATATGATTTTTGAAACTGTTGTTTTATACATATAGGTATTGAAAAATAATAATTCCAGTCCATAAGCATATGATCTTTTAAGCTTTTATTCTGAAAGAATTATAGATTCACAAAATGTTGAAAAATTATACAGAATTTCTGCAAATCTTCCACCAATTTTCTACCAATAGCAACACTTTACACAAATAGTACAACATCACAACCAAGAAAATGACATTTGTATGTACAACATTCAAGCCACCAGTTTTACATGCACTCATTTGTGTATACATGCATAACTTTGTGTTGTTGTATGCGATTTTATTTTATGTATACAGTTTTGTAACCACCACCACAATCAAAATAAAGAACTATTGGATAATTTTGTAGTCAGCTCATCTCCTTTTATTTTCCCATAGTCCTTAATGACTGGCAATTTCAAACTGGTCCTTTATGTCTAAAATTCAATCATGTCAAGAATTTTATATGAATGAATTTATATAGTATATAATCTTTCAATATTAGCTCTTTTCTCTCACAATAATTTCCTTGAGATTCATCCAAGACGTTGTGTGTGTGTCAATAGTATGTTCCTTTTTATTGTTGAGTAGTATTGCAAGTTAATGAGTCATTCATTGAAAGGCATTTATATCCCATGTGTGACTACAAATCTGTTATGGACATTGTTATATGAAACTTGGTGTAAATATAAGTGTGGTGTCATAGATAAAAATATATATTTATACACATAACATTCATATAACTATATGTGTGTGTATGTATATACACTATATATAAAATTGGAGATATATATATATCTCCATGGGGTCGGGGTACTGCACACAGTCAGCCAGGCGCCTCAGCTGCTGTGGTAGGATGGGGAGCTGCAGGCACTGGCACAGGTGCCAGTTCTGTGTGAGACTGGGGTTGGACTCTCTCTCTATATATATATGTATATATATTATTTCTTCATGGATAAGCATTTCCAAACAAGTTTTACTGAGACCTGGGTGAAAGAAGAAGCCTTGGAAGTTACTGATAAAATATTTAATTTTCCAAAGGTAGATGTTTGTATTTCAAAGCAGCATGAGATTGGAGCCATGGATACATTCCATGGGATTTAAACTGGGTGACTCTTGTCTTATCTTCACCCTGGAGACATTTATTTGTAGTTTAAAGAGAAAAATAAAATAAAATAAAAAACTATGTTTCTTACCATCTAGCCCCAAGGAGAATTTGTTGTCTACATTCTGAGCAAAGGTCTTCCTCTCTTTCTCTGAAGTGGGTGTTGAGGGTCCTTTCCCATATATACTCTCAGAGTAGTATTTTATAAGTTTCTAAACTACAGGATAGATATCTTAATGTGTAGGGTGATATTTATTATATCTTTCATCCTTTGCCTTGCTCCAAAAGGTAAATACTCTAAAATAATGATAAGCAGTATTGTACAGTAAATACATAAACCTGTAATATAGTTGTTTATTATCAAGTATTGTCACAGGATCTTTGGGGTATCGCTCACCTGCCAGAAACCTCTGTAGCCAGTGGTGCCTTCTGCCTTGGTATTGCTCACACCTGCTGGGTTTGTTTCCTCCACTAGGCCCAGCAACTGTGCTCAGCTTATGCCACGGGTCCCACACCAGCCAAGGGTGCGCCAGTCCCGGAGCAGCAGGGGATGAGTGAGTGAGTGAACACAGGGTCGGGGTACCGCACTCAGCTAGCCAAGCCTCAGCTGCTGTGGTGGGGTGGGGAGCTGCAGGCACCAGCACAGGTGTCCGTTCTGTGTGAGGCGGAGGCTGGACCAGATGCACCACAAGTGGTTTCCACTGTGGGTACCAGCGTCTGGATGAGGGGAATGCGGTGGCGCCCTGAGGGTTGGAGATGCCAGAAACTGCTGAGATCCAAAGAGGGTGTCACAGCCCTGGCTCGGGGAGCCCTGAGGTCTGGGCTTCCTGAAGGACTGCAGCTGTTCTCTCCTTCTCATAACCTGCAACGTGGTGAGTGGGGCAGCGTTTCAGCCCTGTTTGTGTTACAGCTCTTTCAGTCCCACCATTTAGCAGATCCCAAGTTCTCTTCCCACATCCAGGAAGAATAAGGTACGTGGACAACTGGAAGGTGAGCAAGCAGGAGAGGAACTTCATTGAGTGACAGAACAGCTCTCAGGAGACCCGCAGTGGGTAGTTCCCTTCAGCAGGCAGGTCATTCCACATCTGTTTGAGTCTGACTGAGTCTGGGTTTTTTACCGGCTGAGAAGGGAGGATGTGTGTGCTGATTGGTCCATGGGCAGACATGGGCAGGCCCAGAAGAAGCACCATAAGTTCTCACTCCAGGCCGTGGATTTCACCTAGAACTGAGCCCAGCACCCCAGGCTTCAGACTTTCTCTGAATTGATAGGTGATATCCCATATGCTTTTTTATCTATTTTATTTATTTCTGGGGAATTCTACATTTTCTTAATTTCTTACTTGACTCATGTTGGGGTCCCCGTGTTTCCTAAACAAAGGAATGAACACATAAGACAACACAAGACAAGACAAACATGGAGGCCGCCTCAAATGGCACGCTCTGCTTTATTTTTATTTATTTTTATTTTTCTGAGACAGAGTCTTGCTCTGTCTCCCAGGCTGGAGTGCAGTGGCCGGATCTCCGCTTACTGCAAGCTCCGCCTCCCGGGTTTACGCCATTCTCCTGCCTCAGCCTCCTGAGTAGCTGGGACTACAGGCGCCCGCCACATCCCCCGGCTAGTTTTTTTTTTTTTTTTTTTTTTGTATTTTTTAGTAGAGACGGGGTTTCACCGTGTTAGCCAGGATGGTCTCCATCTCCTGACCTCGTGATCCACCCGTCTCAGCCTCCCAAAGTGCTGGGATTACAGGCTTGAGCCACCGCGCCCGGCCTTTATTTTATACAGTCGTTTGTGGAATGTTGCCAAGTCACAAGACACATTGTTGTTTTTCTGACCTTTCCCTGACTCTGGATTTTCAAGATGTTTACACATAAACAAGCCCCCAACGCCTGCTTCGTTTGCAAGAGCAGGACTTATTGGGAACGCCCTGCTTGGTTTGCAAGAGCAGGACTTATCGGGAACGCCTCCTTTGCGAGGACGTAGTCCTCTACAGACTCATTGGTCTTTCATGAGCATGTTGTTTAATTTCCATGTATTTGTGCATTTCTAAATAGTCTCCTTGTTATTCACACCTAGTTTTATTCCATTGTGATCAGAAAGTATATTTTACATTATTTTGATTTTTAAAAATTTTTTGAGTTGCTTTATGTGCTAACATATGGTCAAACCTGGATAAGATTTAGTGTGTTTATGAAAATAATGTGTGTTCTGCAGTTGTTGGGTGAAATGTTCTACAAGCATCTGCTGGATAAATTTGGTCTATGGTATGGTTGAAATTCAATGTTTCTTTGTGTTTCTGTCTTGATGATCTATCCGATGCTGAAAATGGGGTATTAAAGTCTTCAACTATTATTGTATTGGAGTCTATCTTGCTCTTCAGATCTAATATTTGCTTTTTATATCTGAGTGCTCCAGTGCTGGGTGCACATATATTTACAATTGTTATATCCTCTTGCTGAATTGACCCCTTTATTTCTACATAATGTCCTTCTGTCTCTTTTTATAGGTCTTATTTAAGGTCTATTTTATATATTAGTATAGCTATTCTTGCTCACTTATGATTTGTATTTGCAAGAAATATCTTTTTCCATCCCTTCACTTTTAGTGTACGTGTGTCTTACAGGAGAGGTGGGTTTCTTATTGGCAGCATATTTTAGGGTATTTTTTTTGCCTGTTTGGTCAGTCTATATCTTTTAATGGGAGAATTTAATTTGCTTACATGCAAGGTTATTATTAACAGGTGTAGACGTGCTCTATCATTTTATAGTTTTCTGGATTTTATTTGGTGTGTTCTTTTGTTTGTTTTTTTTTAATCCTGTCTCATTGTTTGTGATGTTTTATTTTTTGTTTGTTTTTGTTTTGTTTTGTTTTGTTTTAGTAATGAGGTTTGATTCCTTTATCTTTCTCCTCTATATATCTGCTCCTCCAGTGAGTTTCATAATTGTGCATCTTTTTATGATAATGGTGATCATCTCTTCACTTCCAGATGCAGGATTTCCTTAAGCATTTATTGTAAGGCCAATCTAATGATGATTAATTTCCTTAGCTTTTGCTTGTCTGTGAAAAGCTATTTCTCCTTCATTTCTGAAGAACAGTTTTTTGCTGGGTATAGCATTCTTGACTGAGAAGTCTTTTATTTTTTTCTTTCTTTAACACTTTCATTGTATTATCCCATTCTCTCCAAGACTTTAAGATTTCTGAGAAATCTGTTGTTAGTCTAGTGGAGATTCCTTTATACGTGATCTGATGCTTTTCTCTTGCTATTTTTAGAATTCTTTGTGTTTGACTTTTGATAGATTGAGTATAATGAGCCTTGGAGAGAATCTGCTTGGGTGTGATACATTTGAAGATCTTTTGAGCTACTTGGGTCTGAATGTTCATCTCTCTCCCAAAATTTGAGAAAATTTTCAGTTATTATTTTATTAAATATGTTTCCTATAGCTTTTCTTTCTCTTTTCTTTGTGGAATCCACATAGAGTCCCCAAATATTTGATTAATAGTGACCCATCATCCCTGTAGACTTTCTTCATTCTTTTTATATTTCTTTTTTATTTTCTTTGTCTGCCTGGGCTATTTCAAAATACATGTTTTCAAGTTCAGAGATTGTTTCTTCTGCTTAGTCATTTGTTGAAGTTCTCGATTATATTTATTTCACTCATTGATTTATGTTTGCTTCTTTTTTATATAAATCTTTTTATTGAATTTCTCATTTGGATTATTTTTTTTTTTCTAATTTTGTTTAATTGCCTTTCTGTATTCTCTCTTGTATCTTGTTGAGTTTCCTTAAGATTATTATTTTGAATTCCTTCTCTGGTATTGTGTATATTTCTTATTTCTTCAGGTCTGTTACTTAAGAATTATTGAGTTCCTATTGAAGTGTATGTTACCTTTTTTTATTTATGTCTATTGTGTTCCTATATTGATACCTGCAAATCTGGTGGAATAGTTACATCTTCCAATTATATAAAGTGTGTTTAATAGGGAAAGACTTATTCCTATAAGTGGATCCTGAGGTGAATTGAGTGGGGTGCATTAGCTTTGGTTCTGGGTAGATGATGGTAGTGTAGTGTCTGCATAGTTTATTTAACTGTAATACGTCTTGGTGATGTTTGTGAGTGTCTCAGTGGCAAAGACTGTGGCAGTTTTTAGTCATGGTGGAATAGCTTTGCCAGGGCTGGACTCACCGGTTTGTCCCTCAGGCTGGGTACATGCATGCGCTTGGAGGGTCTACCAGCTCAGGGACTGGCTTGCTGGGGTTGGAGATACTAGGCTGTTACTCTAGTCTAGGACTTATATATGTAGTGGTTCATCTGACTCAAAGTTATGTCTGCTCAGGGCAGTTCTGCTAGGCTGTTGTGTAGCAGCTTGGGTCATGGATTGGGGCACAATTTGTGACCCATATCTGGAGCAGTGCAGCTGCATGAATTCCAGGCAACTTCTCAATCTGAGCTCATGGCTTGTGAAGACTGTGTGATTCTCCTGTAGTAAGAACAGCAGCTTTGGGAGGCCGAGGCAGGCGGATCACAAGGTCAGGAGATCGAGACCACGGTGAAAACCCGTCTCTACTAAAAATACAAAAAAAAAAAAAAAAAATTGAGCCGGGCGTGGTGGCGGGCGCCTGTTGTCCCAGCTACTCGGGAGGCTGAGGCAGGAGAATGGGGTGAAACCAGGAGGCGGAGCATGCAGTGAGCCGAGATCGCACCACTGCACTCCAGCTTGGGGGACAGAGCGAGACTCCGTCTCAAAAAAAAAAAAAAAAGAACAGCAGATGTACGTAGTGGCAATGGGAGACAGATGAATTTATCTGTTTACCTTTTCCTCACAATCTTGATTCTGAATCAGTCCTGCAGGAGAGATGAAACAGCAGAGGCCAGATGCCTTGTTTCCTTTTTTTCATAGTCATCCTGGACTTCTAAGTACCACAGTAACGTCACCATTATCTTGCTGTACTCTAGTACTCTGTATCCAACACTCCAGTTAAATTTTAGTTATTATTATTTGTTGTTTGTCTTTTCTTGTGTGGTGGTGAGCACTGGACACTTCTAGTGAGTCATCTTGCTTATGTCACTCTCATTTCCACTGTAAGCCTTTAGTAGCATAAATATGTTTCTTTTACAGTATCCCTCAAAATTTGAAATGTTGTTTTTATTTTATTGTTATATTTGTTCTGTTGTTTTTAACTTCACTGGAGACTTCTTTTTTTGACCCACTTATACTTTTCATGCACTTTAAAATTGTTTTACTTCAAAGTTTTTGAGAGTTTTCTGTTATCTATTATTGAAGTTTAATGTTATTTCATGTGGTTAGAGAATATAGTCCAGATTATTTTAACTCATACAAATAATTGACGTATATTTTATGAGCCAGAATATGGTCTGTCTTGGTGACCATTTATGGACACTTGAAAATAGTGTTAATTTTGTTGTTGGTGGGTGAAGTGTGCTGTACATGCCATTTATACTCTGTTGGTAGATAATGTCTTTACATTTCTGTATCTTTGCTGTTTTTCTCTTTTGTAGTTCTGTCAATCGTTTTGAGAGTATTTTTTTAAATATCAGGTTATATTTTTAAATTTTCACTTTATTTCCATCAGTTATTTTTTTGTATTATACTTGAAAACTCTGATGTTTGGAACATTTAAGATTGTTATGTCTTTTTGATGAGTTGACACTTTTATTATTGCTTAATGTCCCTCTTCATCCTTGAAAATTTTCATTACTGTGAATTGCATTTTATTCTAACATTATTAAGCCATTCCTGTCTGCTTTTGATGAAAATTTTTTTAGTATATATTTTATTTTATTCTTATATTTCAAATCAGTTTCTTGTAGACAGAATACAGCTGATTCATACTTTTTAAATCCTCTGTCTCAATCTCTGACTTTGAACTGGTGCATCTGGAACATTTATATTTATATTTAATGTAATTATCCATATATTAGGGTTATGTTTATCCTTTTATTGTATTTTTCTATTTATCTCTTATGTTTTGCATTCCTCTGTTTTACTTTTCCTTCATTAGTGTGGGATTGTTTTTTTTTCCATTCTGTTTTTGATTATCTCTAGAGATTCTTACTGTATCTCCATGTAGATTTTTAGGAGTCACTGTATTTTATTATATATGCATAACTTATCAAGACATTAGTGTCAAAATAAATAAATAAATAAATAACAATACTAATACATTCCTTGCCTCCATTTAGGTTTCTTTGCCCTCTCTCCTTTTTAGTATAGTAGTAAATATTTTCTCTATGTACAATAAGAGTCATATCAGACAACGTGATTAATTTGGCATCCACAATCTAATACCATATAAAACACACAAAAACAGAATGAGAATGTATTATATTTATACATTTTTTTGTACTTTTTATTATTTTCATTTTTTTCTGATGTTACACAGATATTTATTTATTATTTCTTTTCTATTTGGAAAACTGCTTTTAACCATTCTTTTAGGATATGTTTCTGATAGCAAATTCTGATAGTTTCGCTTTGTCTGAGATTACTTTTATTTCATGTTCATACTTAAAGAATATTTTTACTAAATATGAAAGTGTTTGTTGACAGTTACCTTATTTCAGCACTCAAAATATATGTGTCACTTTCTATTGGTCTTCATTATTAGAGATGAGAAGTCCATTGCCATTTGCTTTGGTGTTTCTCTATATTTATTTTTTCTGTAGCCATATTTGAGATTTGTATTTGTGTTTAGTTTTCAGATATTTGATGGTGATATGTCTTGGCATGGATTTCTTTGGATTTCTTTTTTTGGATTTCTTCTACTTCTTGCATCTGTAGGTTTATTTTTTTGCCATATTGGAACAATTTTAGCTATTCTGGAAATCAAATTATACAAATAACAGATTTTATATTATCTCGCCTTCATGAGGTTATTTTTTTCCAGTCTATTTCTTCTCTGTTGTTCAGCCTGAATATTTTTTGTTGCTCATAAAGTTGCCTTATTCTGTTTTTAGTCATATTCAATCTTTTATTAGCCAATCTGATGGTTTTCTTATATTCCAATTGTTGTATTTTTTCATCTAAAATTTCTGTTTTCTGTTTTTATCTGTATTCATTTACTTATACTTTCATTTTTTATTTGTTCCAAGTATTTTTATAATTTCTGAAACCTTTGTAGAAGTATTCATTAAAATATTTGCTACATAATTCTACTACACGACTCATCTCAATTTTGGCATCAGTCTGTTATTTTTTCTCATTCCAGTTGCACTGTTTTGTTTCTTTGTATGACAAGTAATTTTTAAACTGTGTTCAGAACATTTTGTGTTTTATGTTTGGAGTTTTTTCATATAATTCAATCTTCTCCTCTACAGGAAGTCTGTTTATGTATAGTACCTAGATGCAGACTTGATGTGTATTTCCAGCTGCAGATTAGGCACCACTGAATACATGCTCATCAAAACAAAGTGCTATCTTTTTCTACCTTACCACACCTACCAAGTTAGTGTGGACATCAATAAATAATATGAGAATAAACAACAGAGTAGGTGTCTGAAATAATTAAAATTAAGTTTATTTGTGGGAACAGAACTTACAAAGCGGTAAAGCTTGAGGAAATACATTGAATTATTTCATTAAGTAGTGGAGTTTTTCTGTCATTTGAAAGTGTGTACTTGTATAAAAAACATATAGCAAAACCTGGTTAGATAATAATTGGAAATGGAAGGATCATTTTGTTTCTTTCCAATTTCTAACAACACGAGAAATATCATCCGACAAAGTCACTACATAGAAAACAATGAAATTCCACAGAAAACATTCTAACAAAATGGCACAATCAATACTTATTCGTTTCAGATCCGTATTTGAAGATCTACCTACTAACTATAATTTATTTGTAACCCCCAATCGATATTCACGGTGAATTTTCAGTCACTTGTAGAAATGTAATTGCTCATAGCAGTGAATACTTTGTCACCTGAGATGCACATTCCCAGATGAGGTCAAACAACATGGCATTGTCTTCTTGCTTCATCTCTTACACTACAAACAAGTGTTCTTTTTCCATTATATTTTCTTCAACCATGATTTTTGCATGTTTGTGCTTCCTGTTCGTATTTTGCTATTTTAAATGGTTATTAAACATAGTAAACTTGAAGTAAACACAAGTACCATAGGGAGAAAATACAAGTGTTATATAAGCTTTGTTCATATATAAATTATGGTGTAATGGTGGTATAATTCTACTGTCCTCACTATATTCATCATGGAATGAAAAATAGAGCTAAATTTTCTAAACAACGGGCATAGCTTTTTTTGTTTATTACATTTACTATAACAAGTGTTGTTATTTTCCCCAAATACATTACAACTTTTGTATGCCTTCTTAAACAGAATTTTAATGAAACTATTCAATGATCATTATAATATGAAACCATTTAATGATCAATATAATATGAACTGGTCTGGCACCATGACTCACGCCTGTAATCCCAGCACTTTGGGAGGCCCAGGTGGGCGGATCACCTTAGGTCAGAAGTTCGAGACCTGGCCAACATGGCGAAAACCCGTCTCTACTAAAAGTGCAAAAAAATATTAGCCTGGTGTGGTGGCAGGTGCCTGTAATCCCAGCTACTAGGGAGGTTAAGGCAGGGAGAATTGCTTGAACCTGGGAGTCAGAGGTTGCTGTGAGCCGAGATCGGGCCACTGCACTCCAGGCTGGGCAAGAAGAGCAGGACTCAGGAAGAAAAACTAAACAAAACAAACAAACAAAAAACCCAGAATGTTATACATAGAATGAAGTCATTTGTTTCTGAAGTTGGTATATTAGAACAATGCAAAAAAAATAATAAAAGCAAGATATTTCATGCAAAGTGATCTCGGGCAAACACTGCAGTCACAAGCACTGCCAGTGAGTATTCTCAGGGCAAATGAGAAAACGATTAAAAAAAAAAAAAAAAAAACACTGTATGGTTACTATATAGGTCTGGCTTGTTGGATTTTGGTTTTTGTATTTAGAGGTGGCGTCATTTCCAATTAGCAATATGAATTGTCCATTTGGGGAGTGAGGTGTTTTAGAAAGAAAAAAAAGAACACTGATAATGTTAAATCATGACAAAGAGTGTTCTATTTTGGAAATAATATTGAGTATATAGAGGAGAATAGCTGAGAACCATATGATAGGAAGGAAGACAGGCTGCTGTATTACAATGGAGTCTTTTAAAAATCATGCTAAAATGCTTTAACTTTGTTGGGTAAACATTAAAATGTTTTGAGGCAAAGAGTTTGTTTAATGCTGAAATGTGTATTCATGTTGAAATGTAGATCAGAAAAGAGAAATTTAAGGTAAAGCACCTTATTGTTGTGAGTTTTTCTTTATCCTAACTTATGGGCATCTGAGAATTATATCTGATGACAATTTAATGGCCCTTATAGAGTGCTTTCTAAATTAATTGTTGATATTTCAATTGAGACTGTCTAATAACATAGGTAGATCATTACGGCTAATGTCTAGATAGTGCTTACTATATAATAGACACTGTTATAATGGTCCTAACATGTTATCTCATTTAAAACTTGCTCAAAGTCCTGTGAGGTAGCCATCATCCTCATTTACAAATAATCCTCATTTACTAACATCAAAGCATCGAGATGTTAGGTAATTCATGCAAGTTCGGATCCAAGACTCCAACCTAAGTTCCAGCCTGTGCTCATAAGCACTGACTCACGTGTAAAGAATGGAATCAAGCATTGAAAATGTCCAGAGAGCTAGAATTCCATGTAGATATTGTTAATTTTCTGCCAAAAATAAGGGAATTGACATAATTAATCTCAAAGAAACATGCCCCTAGAAAGAGGAGTCTTTTCTAATTTAACTGGTAGATAGAAAATACTAGACAGTAAATATTTCCTGAACATCAAGTAAATTCTAGACACTTGTGTCAGGTATCAATGAATACATATTTGGCAATTATTATTGACTAGAGACTGGGATAAATATTTTTGAAAAGCAGATATTTAATTCAGATATTATATTATAATGCAGTATAATAACAAGTATTTTTATTTTTCTTTTAGAAATTATGAATCTAAGGGTCATCAAGTAAGATAATATACTGTAGCAAAATGGCACTACTTATAAGCATTAACTTAAGCTTTGAAATACTCATTTTTTGGATACTGAAGCTCAATTTATAAAACGCTACTTTGAATATTAAAGAGAACACATTGAGAAGAGAGGTCCTAGATAAGCCACAAAATTAAAACAATTTTCATAGTAATGAATTGAGAACAGATATAGTCACGCTTATAGAAGTATAGTTAATGAAGATTTTTTACTTAAATTTTTAAAAAACAAAAATAATCTCTCAAGTGTATTTTCCCCCAAAAAAGTTTCAAAGCCTGATAATAGATTTCCTTTTCCATCTTTTATCATGTTTGTTTTTCCATATAAAAGATGATAATATTCTAAATTAAGAAGTGGCAGTGGAAATAATTGTCAATAATTTTTAAAAAGTCAAAAATAAAAAAAGAACATTTTTCTTTAGAAAAAAATAAAGGATATGAAGATACTATTAGTGATTTAAAAGGGTGGTCAGAAAGCAGATTTTCCTTTTGATAAAGGAACCCTATTGGGATTAAAGTAATTTAGAGAAACAGAGATTAGTCTGATTTACAGAATCTTAGAAAATTATTACTTATGTCATGTTGCCTTCCAACATTAATAGAATAATGCTAAGCACACCTCCAGTCAAGATACAACAAGTTACATTTGTAATCAATTTCCAGTTCTATTTCCATAGCCCCTCTATCACATTTCCTCAAAATACACCAATTACCATTTTGTTTTAAAGTGGCACATTATCTAGACTTATGAGAAATCCAAGATTTCCAATGCAAATTCAATTCACAATTTAACACCTAAGTTATAACCTAAGTCTTTTAACTCCCTAAGTGTACCAATACTAGGTAACTGGTAAAGCTTGGATCCATCTGGAAAGCTTTTGGGAAACAAATGAAGCAATTCCTTGGAAGAGAAAGAATCATTGCTAGAAGCATTGACTTTAAAAATAAATGGTGCTTTTCTGTATTTTAAGTGAGGAAAGGAGATGTAAAAAAATTGAGATAATTTTAAAAAGGTGTTAAGCTGTTTGAGAAATTAGATTCAGTACCTGTCACATACATAATGTGCAATGCATATTTACTAAATAATTCAAATAGTAAGTGCTATGCACTTCAAGGAGGTAGCCAAGTTATTATTTAAGAATTACCGAATAGAGAGTCAAGAAATAAATACATGCATATGTTGTCATATGATCTTTCACAAAGGTGCCAAGAACACACAATGGTAAAAGAATAACCTCTTCAACAAATGGTGTTGAGAAAACCGGATATCTACATGCAAGGAATGAAACTGGACTCCTAACTTACACCATACACAAAATAAACTAAAAATGGGTTAAAGTCATAAACATAAAACCTGAAACTGTTAAATCTCTCCACGAAACAAGTAGAAGAAAGATCTTTGACTTTGGTTTTTGCAATGTTTTTTTGTTTGTTTGTTTGTTTGTTTGTTTGGATAAGCACAGGCAGAAAATAGAAAAAAGTAGACTAAGTAGCTTCTGCACAGTAAAGGAAACAATTAACAGAGTGAAAAGGCAATCTATGGAATGAGAGAAATTATTTGTAACCACTTACCTGGTAAGGAATTAATACCCAAAATATATAAGAAACTTACATTAGTCAGGATTCTCCAGAGAGAAAGAACTAATAGAATATATGTATATATGCAAGGCAGTTTATTAAGGAGAATTGACGCACAGGATCACAAAGTGAAGTCCCACGATAGATCACCTGCAAGCTGAGGAGCTAAGAAGTCAGTAGTAACTCAGTTCGAGTCTCAAAGCCTTAGAAATAGGGAAGCTGACTGTGCAGCCTTCAGTCTGTGGCCGAAGGCCCAAGACCCCCCCGCAAACCACTAGCGTAAGTCCAAGAGTCCAAAAGCTGAAGAACCTGAAGTCTGATGTTCAAGGGCAGGAAGCATCCAGCACAGGAGGCAGAGGAAAGCCAGAAGACTCAGCAAGCTGGCATATTTCACCTTCTTCCACTTGCTTTTTTCTAGCCACGCTGGCAGCCAGTTGGATGGTGCCCACCCACACTGAGAGTGGGTTTTCCTCTCCCAGTCCACTGACTCAAATGTTAATCTCTTCTGGCAACAACCTCAGAGATACACCCAGGAACAATACCTTGCATCTATCAGTTCAATCAAGTTGACAATATTAACCATCACAAAACTCCTATAATTCAACAGCACACAAACAACATACAAATAATAGTAATAATAAAAAGAATTTAAATGATTAAAAATTGAGCAGAGAGGCTGGGCATGGTAGCTTATGCCCATATCCCCAGCACTTTGGGAGGAGGAAGGCGGAGGATTGCTTGAATCCAGGAGTTCTGGACTAGCCTGAGCAACACAGCGAGAACTCCAACTCTATTTTCTTTAAAATGAATGAAGGACTTGAATAGATGTTTCTCTGAAGAAGACATTCAAATGGTCACCAGGTATATTCACTAATCAGAGAAACGCACATTAAAACCACGATGAGATATCAACTCACTATTTCTAGGATGGTTATTTAAAAAAAATACAAAAAGATGATTGGTGAAGATGTGGAGATATTGGAAATCTTTTACACTTCAATGGAAATGTAAAATGGCGAAGCCACTGTAGAGAACAGCAAGGAGGTTCATCAACAATTTAAAAATAGACCTTCCAAATGATACAGTGATTCCCCTCTGGGTATATGTCCAAAGAAATAAAACTAAGATATTAAAAAGATACACACACTCCTATGTTCATTGCAACATTACGCAAAATAGCCAAGTTATAGAAACAATCCAAATATCCAATTACATATGAATGGATAAAGAAAATGTGGTACATAAGTAAAATAGAATTGGGAAATTCTACCATTTGCAACATAATGAATGAACCTGGAGAACATTTTGTTAAGTAGCATAAGCCAGTCACAGAACAAATCCTGCATGATACACTTACACGAGATATCTAAAGTAGTCGAACTCCTAGAAGCAGAGAATAGAATGGGGTTGCCAGGTGCAGGAGGAAAGGAAAAAAATGGGCGGCTGTTGCTCCATGGGCATTAAGTTCCAATTATGAAAGATGAGTAAATTCCAAAGATCTGCTGTACAACATAATGCCTACAATAAAGTATTGCACTTTTAAAAAATTCTTAAAAGAGTAGATTTCATGTTAAACCATCTTACAAAAAAACCAAAAGGACACAAAGAGACTTTTGAAGATGGTGGATATGCTTATTTCCTTTTCTGCAGTGATGATATCAAGGGTGTTTGCACATGTCCACACTCAAGAAATTATACATATTAAACATGTTCAGATTTGTTATATATCAATTATACTTCAATAAATATGTTAAAAAGAATATTGAGAATGAGTTTTTTAGTAATTCTGTTTGTAGAAAATATACTTGAAAATAGATGCATATTCTTTTTGAATATTCTTTTAAATTTAATTATTAACGCATTCATGGTCAATTAGGCTTTGGTTGATATTGCAAGGCCCTGTAGTTTGCCTCTTAACAGCCATATATTTTTTTCTTAGTTACAACTAAAAGAAGAGAAGCAGCATCTGTGTGCTTTGCAAATTTGTGAAAGGTTGACTTTAAGGGATTAGAAGATTTTAGTCATGTCAGTATATTGAGTTGACTTTATAAAAAATATGATATTTACCTGGATGTTTCACCTTTACTGTTTTATATGCACTTAATGGCTTTGGTCTTTGCTTTTTGTTTTGTTTTAACTAATGCAATAGTAGAAGAAAGAGAGAGAGTCAAAGAAAGAGAGAAAATGAGATAGAGATAGTGATGGAGAATCTAAGTCTGTAGGAGAGGGTGTGTGAGACTGTTTTCCTAAAGCCATAACTATGGTTGGATGTCAGGAGTAGACTCAAATATTGTAATATGTCCTTATTGATCCTGATAAAGATGGGAAGCAAATAATTCAGGAGATGTGAGAAGAAATTGAGAAAAATAATATTTGTCAAGGTTCTTAATAAACAGAAAACTTTTGTGAAATCTTAACAGTTATATTTCTCTTTTCAAAATTCAACCTTAAGTATACATTCATGTGTTATAAAATTCTAACCCCAAAAGGAGCAGTGATTACGTCAAATTTGGTAAATCATATTTTGAAACAATTGTGTAGAATCTATGATTTCACTATGCCACTCTAATTTTTAAACGTCTTATGTGTTAATAAGAAAACTCCTTTTGAACTTATTTCCATAATAGTGAGATCCATCATTTTCTCTTATCAGAGTATGTAAATTGCATTGTATCCTTATTATTATAAACTTCTCTAGTCTCACCTTCCTTCTCTGCTTATAAAGTATAAAATTGGATTCCTTAATAGTAAAAATAAATTTTATTGACCTTAAATAGTGAATATTAATCACTTGTGTGCAGCTCTTGGCATCCAAAATTTAAGCTCCAGTGAAGTGACTTACACTGTCATGGCGTTATTAATTAGTCCATTCTCTTGCTCATTATTCATCATGGCCCAAAGCTATTTTGATCCTCAACTATTCTCCCATAGCTGAACAGTTTGGCGAATTGGGGCATGAACTAAACACCTGAAAATGGTTTGTATTTGTTTCTGAAAGAGAACAGAGATTCGACTTTAGTACATTTTTTTTTTCTGAAGAATCTCAAATTTAAATAACAAGAATATATTTGGTAGATTCATGCCTTTGCTACAGTTCTCTAAGCACTATTTAGAATTATTTTAGTTAGAAGAGATACTCCTTCATTATAAAACATCTTTATGTGTCTATTTTATTTTCCACTTATCCAAAAAGGGTATGGAATGGATGATATTTAAGGTGTTTTGAACCCTCAATGTTCTATGATTACAGCAATCTCAAAATATCTGCTTTTATCCTGCTACATTAACCAATCTGTCGACAAAAAAAAAAAAAAAAAGGAAGCAAAAATGACATTTTGTATTTCTATAGAAAGCTCCAGGTATATATTTCACCCACAATAAAATCTTATGTTAAATGTATTAACACTCAGCAAAACAGTCTATGCTGCTAATTATTGCAGGTTCTGTGTGACAAAAAGAAAATATTTTGCTGCAAGACAGCTTCCAATTACGGTTTTCTTATTGTTCAACAGCTGACAAAAATCCAAGCACTAGAAAATCATATCGACAACAAATACAAACAAATCTTGTGTGTCTGCTGAGCTTGTAGGGTCCAAAGATATATGAAGTTACAGTCTAACTCCTTTCAGAACCTGTTCATTTTAGCATTAACCATTTTGCTAATTCCAGTTCTTTCTCAAATGAGAACAATTTGCCTATGTTTTATACAAAGGGGAAGGAAGAAACATTATGATATAAGATGGGTTCCAAAATATTTTCATTGCAACATTTGACTTGAAACATTCATTCCCTTTTTCTTCTCTCGAACCCATAACATATATTTACATATCACTGATGATGACTGATTGATGATCCAGGCTTCACTAGAAATATTACTTGGTTCCTACATATCTAGCAACAAAAGATTGGCACACAAATCCTAATAAATGGTTGATCTTATGTGTAATCTAGGGCATGATTTTTCAACCTTGACTTTATTTTAGAACTACCTAAATAGATTTATAATTAAAATACTGATTTCTACTATATAACCAGACTAAATTAGGAACTCTGGGAGGAGTAGTGCTTGGTATTCCAATATAGAGCCTGATTTCAGAATCATTAAACTAGAATAAAGGTGTAAAACTTTGTAATGTAATTTAACTTATTTCACCAATCTTTTTTTAATCAATAAAGAGATGCAGTTAGGTAGGCTGTAACATGGCTTACTCATGAAGCTACTGTAAGACTTGAAATACAATGTGTAAAATAAATATGTTTTTCCAATTGCAATACAGGACAACTTAAGAAGGTAATAACTATAAATCATTTATTGAAATGTGTTTGAACAAATTGTTATATCCTGACTGATTAACTGCGGCTATGACAACCAAAGCCACAACCTCTATTAGCAGTTAAACTTGTAAAATGTGGTATTTTTATCAGTTACTTCTTAAATTCCTATTAGCTTGGTCTCTGTGATTCCATTAGCTTGGCCTTTCTCTTCACCAATTTGATGGTAACATCCAGACAACAATATTATTATAAACTGGCATTATGAGCCAGTATTATGGTTAAGTCATATTATTCTCTCACCAAAGATAAACAACCTCACAGTTGTTCAAAGGCATTATGAAACACGCAAAATGCTACATATCCATCCGTCTTCTATCTCTAACAGCTGTTTTCTCCCTATCTTTCATTTCCTAGGTGAGGACTAAAAAAAGGTATGTGTGTACAATATACTTTAATAAATAATTGATACTATAAATTATTATAATTAAAACTTAAAATTAATGATTAGATTTAACTTCTCTTAGTGTCCTTTAGCCATCATGACAACATTTTTGGTCACCTTTCTCTTTAGTCTCAGCCTATTTTCAGGACTCTTTAAACTCCACTTTAAACATCAGAATACTTTTTTTTCTCTTTTAACCTTTCTTCTCCTGTGTCTCAGGCTCCTGAAACATGTAATATGCTTATTTGAGGTTGAATTATAAATTCTCAAGATTAAAAGAAAGTCTCCTGTGGCATGCCTTTCCTTACTGAAATAGCCTTCTACCCTAAATAACATTCTAGTTAAAAGAACTTATATTCGTCTTACTTTTAAAATATCATACATACATGAGAGTAAATAACTACTAATTTGACATACCTCTCCAATTTCCCTCAAATTAATTCTTCCCAGGGGAAAAATAGTCCATCACCTTAACTAAGTAAAGCCCTTTCACATTTGCACTGATCGTCTGATATACATTTTTGAATGTTACAGATATACAGCTGAATCCTACTTTTCAGTATCGAATGTTTAAGAATATTCAAATCTTGGGAGGCCGAGACAGGCGGATCACGAGGTCAGGAGATTGAGACCATCCTGGCGAACACGGTGAAACCCTGTCTCTAGTAAAAATACAAAAAAAAAAAAAAAAAACTAGCCGGGCGTGGTGACGGGCGCCTGTAGTCCCAGCTACTCGGGAGGCTGAGGCAGGAGACTGGCGGGAACCCGGGAGGTGGAGCTCGCAGTGAGCCGAGATCGCGCCACTGCACTCCAGCCTGGACGACAGAGTCAGACTCTGTCTCAAAAAAAAAAAAAAAAAAAAAAGAATATTCAAATCTATTCTAATAAATAGACAGTAAAATAAACATATGTTACGAAGTTGATTTACTCAGCAGTAGCTGAGATGTGCCAAATTGCTACTCTTTGGGAATATTTTCTGAGGGAAGTTTTATTTTGGTGCTGGAAATGTTACACCAAATGTCAGCCATGCAACTATGAAAAGTGGTTGTTCACTTTACTGGGGATTTTACTATTAATAGTATACATTTTGAAACTTGCAGGGGAAAAAATTAAAGATGGAGCAGAATCAAGTGTTGAAAAAATCAATGTTATGGAGTTCCGAAAGATACAAAGTGAACAGCGATAAATTTTGTATTCTCTTATTCAGTTTTCTAGGTGTAATATCTTTAACTCTTTCATATTGTAACTCGAGGGTCTGCATTTCCAAAAGTAGAAATCATATTCAAGCTGAGCTCACTATTATTTTCTCTCAGGATTTTTATTTCTACTTAAAGAAAGAAAAAATGTTTCTCATGTTGAATGCTTACAATATATAGGCAGTCACGTTTCCTGTTTTGTGAACCAGAGAAATAACAGAGCATCTAGAATAGGAGAAACTCATGAAGGGACACATAAATATGAACTGAAAGTTCTGATGGCTTGAATGGATCAATGTCATTTGAGTTATTTTACTCTTTTACTTGAACATGGTTTACCTTAATGACTCATGATAATTTAAAAACAACTGTTTGAAACATTAGTTTGAATTGATATCTATCACCTGTAACCAAAGATCTTAATTACTAAAGGAGAGTTTTATTTTTAATGTTTTTGGATTAATATTCTGCTGGCTATTATGGTCTTTGAATGAAAGACCATATGTATTTTATTACATAAAAATACACATTGAAATATTTTTAAGGAGCGAACATTTTTCTTAGAAAATAAAGACATGAGTTGATCATAATTAAAAGGAAGACCATCACATTCAAAATCCCTATTTAATCATTTTGGTAGAGCAAATGAGAACTGATCAGATTGGCATGTATGGTAGAGGAGGAAGTACGTAATAACTTCATATAACACTAATGTGTGTAAGATATTTTCACATATTCTACCATAATTTAATTCTTCCAAAAACCTTGAGGTATTCTTTATTTCATTTTACAATTAAGATAACCAAGTCCCTGAAAGATTAATTATGCCAGCACTCCAAAACTAACATGAGACAAAAATTGAATTTTAAGTAAATGAATTAGCATTAAATCATTGACTTTGTCATAATCATAATAATTTTAACCAATTATAGAATATAATGACAGATCTCAATGTGTAATAGAGGAATAAGATATGAGTATAAAAAGAAAAGTACACTATATAAAGTACCTGGCTAATAATAATATTTATCATTGTTATCTATCACTCATTCAATAAATAATATACAAAGCACACTGCTTAGCGCTTTACATTAATTAACTCATTTAATCACAAAACAACTGTATCATCTCAGCTTTACATATGAAGAAACCAATATTTAGAAGGAACTAAACATTAAATACTGCACCAAATGTTTACCCTAAAATAGAAGATTTGAAATTTAATCGTGTTTCTAATGTATTAACCTGAGAACTAAACCAAAATTACATGTTAAAAAGCAAAATATATGCATTGTGTTTTTGCCTGTGATACAATGTGATGATAACAACTATAAGTCATATAGACAGATGCAAACACACAAACTGAACATAGCTGGTTAATATTTACATGCACTGAACTAAGTATTTTAAATGCATGATTGCAGTTAATTCTCATAACTAGCTTATGCTGTACTATACATAAGTACTGCTAGGAATACCATTTTACAGATGAATAAACTACATTTTGGGGGAGATTAAATAATTTACTCAGAATTACATACAGCATATGGAAAAACAAACATTTAAATCTCGAATTTCAGACTTTAGAAACTGCTTGATCTGTGCAAGAAAAATGCTGAATAGCATCTTTTAATACGGTAGAATTTAGATTTATTCTAATGACTTTATTTGAAATAATGATTGAGAGAAACGTGAAAGTCATATACAAGATTTAATAGAATTGCTATTGTGGACAAACTCAGTAATTTTCATTCATATATTTATTAATTAAACCAATATTAACTAAGTACTGACTATCTTTCAGACATTAATCTTGATATTGGGACTACAAGTGATTAAAAAAGAGAGAAGATCTCTGCCTACATGGAACTGATATTCTACTCAGGGAAAATCAATAATAAAGAAGAAACTATAAACAAAATAATTGCATTCAATTATTAATAATAGTAATAAAGCAAGAAGACTAATTTAGGCAAGAGTTGTTAATCATTTGGAATACAAAATAGAAATGGAAAAAAATTACAGAATAAGTTAAATATAGACATTAAAAAGGACATTTTTACAGATCAATTTTGGTGGTAAAGTAAGGTATTTATCAAGAATTTCCTACTTCCTACACTTTTATCTGTACTTAATACTTACAAATCAACATACTGATACTTTTGGTTGTTTTAATTCATTTGTTATCTGAAAATAGTTGCTGTTGTTGAATCCACATATTAATTCTTTCCATTTGAAAAACAGAGGTAGAATAGGCTTAATATATAATGTAACTGAGAATGGATAAGATTTCAGGTCAAAAATTAATCTTGTAAGGAAAACATCAATAAATTATCCTGAATGTGAAAATATAAAGGTGGAATTTCTGTTGTCCCTATCGACAGTTTGTGTAATACAAAGTATTACATGAAGTAAGCCTTGAACATTGGTCTTGTCTATCAAACTGTATTCTTTTGAAATGTTTTGTTTTTCTTGTGAAGTTGAGTGAATATGAGACATCAGTAAATGTATCTCTGTAGACCAGGAGCCTGCATGAATTACTTATTAAAAATAAGCAAGTGTTTGTATATTTTTATTTCTTTTAAATATAGAAAACTAATTTCACAATTTAATAACTTTTTTTCACAAATATTAATGTAAGCTTACAACCTTGGCTTTTGAAAGTGATAATGAACCATATTATTAACACTGCCTTAATATTATCTAAAAATAAAATACTAGATATATTTGGACAATAAAAGTTCAGAAAACAAATGTTAAGGACAAGGACAGTTTTTAAACCAAATGAACACTTTCTGAATATTCTGAAAGCAATTTGCCAGTATACTTTATACTTCACCACAATTGGAAACCTGTAGATTGCTGCAGGAAATAAATTGAACATACAAAGAACTATTAAATGCTTTGTAAAGTTGTTTACTACAGTTTGATTTAGTACAGGTGTCTCTCTAATTATAAGATATTATTCACATTCACAGTATTCAATACCTTTCAGTATGCTCTTTCAATGAGATAGGACACTCATTCAAGATTAGTAGGCTAAGTTGCAAATGTTCTTAGTGAATTAAGACTTTTAAGATATGCTCATTTACTAGTCCATTATTTGATTACTTGAGGTGCTTTTCCTCCCAAACAGCGTATTAAGCAGGAGAACACTGTTAAATATATGAAAATATAAACCTTTAATCGTTGTATATGAAAGAAAAAGACAAGAACTTCTTATCTCACTGATTCTAATACATTTAATATCTATGAAGTGGGGGTGCATGTTATAATTGCTATTGACTAGGCAGTAGGACCAGCATTTACCATAGTTTTCATTGTCTTTATGCTCACACTCTAGCTTGCAAATCATTGTCAGCTGCTGTTTGTAAGATAATCCTGAAGATAATAGCAGAGCCACACTTTGAAAAATGCTGCATCACCAACATTAGTGATGACGTTGAAGGCAACATACTGAGAAACTACATGAATGTCCATGACATGAATTGAAAGGTGACTCAGAGAGGTTGGGCTCTCAATATGCAGAAGACCTAGAAGACCTTAATTTCCTGTTTTACATACATCCCCGAGTGACTCATAATAATTTCTTAAAACAAGTCTAAAAAGTCTAAAATAAAATTTCACATAAGAGAACGGTGTTTTGTATTTGACTGCTGGTGTTTTAAAAAATTTATTTGGTGATATATACTATTATAGTGTGTTTTATGATTGCTTGTGTCTTAGATACAAGGAAATATGATATTTGATGTAATAAAGTTTTCCTCCTTCTTTCTTTCCTTTCCTCCATCTGGCAGACCATAAAGGCATGTAAATACAAATTCCGATATTAAATTAAAATATACCAGAAAACTCCATCAATATTTCCTTCCCACTTAATTTATTTCATCATATTTATTTGTTATATCACAGTCCTGTTGGAAGAATAGTATTTTAGTTCTACTTTAAGGACTGTGATCAGGTACAGAATCAGTCTTTGTTCAATTTTTAAAACAGTAAAAACTAAATCAGAAAAACAGAAACATTTATTTTTGAAGTTTATTTCAGTTTTTATGCATATGTTTATTTTAAAAATCAGTTTCTATAATTTAATATAAAATTATTATTGCAGAGGTAAAGATAAATTTAATTCTCTAATTAAATTTTACAGAATAGTCACACTTTTATCTCCAAGTAATCTGCTGTTTTTTCCCTCCTTATTTTCTTATATTTAATTAGATATCTAAAAAAATTTCGAAACAACTAGAAGGACAAAAGCAAGGTAAGTACTAGCATTATGAATTATTTAATTATGAAAGGTAATAGAGATTATGGTGTCACTCTTATGAAAAAGAAAACATGGCCAGGAGCAGTGTCTCACACCTGTAATCCCAGCACTTTGGGAGGCTGAGGCAGAGGGATAACGAGGTCAAGAGCTTGAGACCATCCCGGCCAACATGGTGAAAACCTGTCTCTACTAAAAATATAAAAATTAGCTGCATGTGGTAGTGCATACCTGTAGTCCCAGCTACTTGGGAGACTGAGGCAGGAGAATCGCTTGAACCCAGGAGGCGGAGGTACAGTGAGCCGAGATGGCACCACTGCACTCCAGCCTGGCAACAGATGCAGACTCTGTCTGAAAAACAAACAAACAAACACACACTAACAACAATAATGTCAGATGCTGATATTTCTCATAACCCAGATGCTTACTATTTCTGAATCTACAATGTCTGAGAGAGTGAGATAATAATACTTTGTGGCTTTTAACATTCTTTTTATGATATTTGGATCGTCTTTCTGTACAAGGCTTTATTCTGGGGTAATCATTCATGAAAATTTTGTTTTTGCCCCAGGCACATTGCATAAAAAGCAAATGAACAATAACACCTACCAATCAACTCCACTGAGCAAGCAAGATATCAAACCAAACTTTGAAAAACAGAATATTTTCTCACATGCATATAGGATTTTATAGCACTCTCACATCTCTTTTAACATATAATAAGTATAAAGCTACACATTATAGTTCATTTGTTTGATGGAGGAATTTTCTTTCCCAATTTGACACTTAGAACAAATCACATTAATGATTTCACTGACTTACTGTCTTCTTAGATGTATGTGGGTTCAGGGAAGGATCAGATCCTACTGGCTGCCTTACATAGTTTTGGGAACTAAATTTTGTTGAGGCATGATCACATTCTTATTTATGCTTTGGGCAATTAAAAAAAGATACAGAGTTAAATTCACTACAATTACCAACATTAGACCAAGGAACTAACTCAAAAGAAAACTGCCAGGAGTTTTCTTTGACTCAAATAAGAAAAATATTGGTTAATATCCCAAGTTTCTCTGCCTGTTACCAATTTAGGTAACAGACAAGTTGTGTAAATGTATAAATATGAATGCATTATACAAATATTGCTTTATATCTGGTTATTTTATTTTTAGAATATACTATATCAGGCCTCAGATTAGTGTCTAATTGGCTAAGGATTTGTGAATACCAGTGTGACTTTATTAAATCTGAACATGAGAAATTAGGAGAGATTTCAGAAGGTAAGAAACCAAAAAAAAAAAAAAAAAAAATGTCTTTTGTGAAAATATTCTCCAAAACAGGGCATTCTTTAAAAAAAAAATACTCATTAACAGTGAAAGTAATCTTCTCAGAGTTATAAGCAAGATGATGTTGTGAGCAGAGGCATTTGTCTCTTTCTTCTTAATTTCTACTGAAACACACAACTGGGGAAACATTTATGGGTTTGCATATATCTATGCCAGAAATGAAGGCACTGTATGTCACATACATGTGATAGTGTAAGAAGAAATTTCTTCTAATATTTGGTACACTGAAAATGGTGTCAAATTTTTGTAAAGTGTTAAATCTCACTCCTTCTTCCCCAATAACTTCCTGCTTACACCATCATCAAGAGAGCAATGAATCTTAATAATGAATAAAGAAAATCTTAGCAGACATGTATTGACACCCTTAGAAGCTAAGGATTCCTTATCCCATTAGCTGTATCAATCACAAGAGATAATTTTATGGAATTTGGATTATTTCTTTTAACAGAGTTGATGTTACATGAGATAACTCTCTACAGCTTCATCTTCTGATCCAACACCAGTCCTATGATTCTACATGCCTAATTCTTAAATTTTATTTATTTGTTTGGAAGCAAAATCTCACTGTGTTTCCCAGGACAGAGTTGGCTCCTGTGATCATCCTACTTCAGCCTTAAACTTTGGATAGCTGGAACTATAGGCACCTGGCTTCCAGATACCTGAATTTTAAATATTAATGCCATATACCTATGTTTCTTTGATTACACATATTCAAAATTTTTAACAAAAAACGTCTCAGTCACTTCATAAGTCATTATTAGAGAGTTGCAAATGTATTACTTATTTTAAGAAAAAATATACACTATATTTAAAAAGAATGAGAATACTCCAAAGCAGCAATTTTCAAACTTTTGGCCTTAGCAACATTGCATACTCTTAAAAACTATTAAGAACCTCAAAGAACAATTTTATGTGGATTATGTCTATTACTATTTACAATATTAGATATGAAAACTAAGAAATTTAAAATATTTATTAACATAATTGTCCTACATTTTATGGAAAACAATTGCATTTTTCCAAGAATTAGAGAAAAGGGTGAGACTCATTTAAATTTTTGCAAATCTCCTTAATACCTGGCTTAAGAGAAGACAGCTGGATTCTAATTCTTTTTCTGCATTGTTAAATGTGTGGTGACAATGCATTTCATATAGCCTCTGGCAAATTTCACTGTACTGTAGTCAAAGAATGAGAGTGAAAAAGCCAAACGAATTTTTTATATTGTTAAGAGAATAGTTTTGACTTCACATTACTTTTAAAGCACTCAGAGTTTCCCAGGAGTCAGGAGGCTACACTTTGAGAAACACTGTTTAAAAAAATATATTACAAGAAATTCTATCATCTGAATAGATTTTTCTTAAGAAATAAATTAAGTGCTCAGATGTGCCCTATTCATGTTTTCAATAAATTTCCAAGTGATTATAAAACATAGGGAGGGACAAAGATTTCATGACAAAGACACTGGAAACAATTGCTATAAAAGCAAAAATTGACAAATGGAATCTAATTAAACTAAAAAGCTTCTGCACAGGAAAAGAAATTATCCACAGATTGAACAGACAACCTATAAAATGGAAGAAAATATTTGCAAACTATACATCTGACAAAGGTCTATCCAGTCTCTATAGGGAACTTAAAAAAAGTACAAGAGAAAAACAAACAACCACATTAAAAAGTGGACAAAGAACATGAACAGACCCTTTTCAAAAGAAGATATACCTGTGGCCAACAAGCATATGAAATAAAGCTCAACATCAATAATTATTAGAGAAATGTAAATTAAAACTACAATGAGATACCATCTCACACTAGTCAAAATGGCTATTATTAAAAAGTCAAGTCTAGCCAACATGGTGAAATCCCATCTCTGCTAAAAATACAGAAATTAGCCAGGCATGGTGGTGGAAACCTGTAATCCCAGCTACTCAGCAGACTGAGGCAGGAGAATTGCTTGAACCCTGGAGGCAGAGGTTTGCAGTGAACTGAGACTGCGCTATGGTACTCCAACCTGGGTGACAGAGCAAGACTCTGCCTCTGAAAACTAAACTAAACTAAACTAAACTAAACTAAACTAAACTAAAATAAAATAAAATAAAAGTCAAAAAATAACAGATGCTGACAAAGTTGCAGTGAAAAGGGAACACTTACACGTTGTTGATGAGAGTATAAATTAGTTCAACCATTGTGGAAAGCAGTATGGTGATTTCTCAAGGAGCTAAAAGCAGAACAACCATTCAACCCTGAAGTATTATTACTGGGTATATACCCACAGACATATAAATCATTCTACTGTAAAGTCACATGTACACAAATGTTCATTGCAGCACTACTCACAATAGCAAAGACATAAAATTAACCTAAATGCTTATTAATGACAGATAAAGAAAATATGGTACATATACATCATGGAACACTATACAGCCATAAAAACAACAACATCATGTCTTTTGCAGGAACATGGTTGGAGCTAGAGGCTATTATCCTTAGCAAACTAACACAGGAACAGAAAATCATATATCGCATGTTCACACAAGTGCGAGTTTAAAAATGAGAACTCATAAACACAAAGAAGCGAACAACACACACTGAGGCCTACTGGAGGGTAGAAGGTGAGAAGAGGATGAGGAGAAGAAAAAGTAACTTTTGGATCCCAGGATTAATACCTGGTTAATGAAATAATCTGTACAACAAACCCCTATGACACAAGTTTACATATGTAACAAACCTGGCCATGTACCCTGGAACCTAAAATAAAGGTTGAAAAAAAAATAGAATGAGGTGCCAGCACATCCCAGCATTTTCAGAGGGCAAAGCAGGAGAATCACTTAAGCCCAGGAGGTCGAGACCAGTGTAGGCAACATAGTGAGACCCCATCTCAATAAAAGAATAAAAATCTATTTTTTAGAAAGTGAGAGCTAGCTAGCAAGCTACAGAGAAGAAGATAAAGAACAAAAAGTTATGGTTATGTATTTTCATTTATTATTTTATATTTTTATAGGTGTATAATAGTTGTACATATTTATGGATTATATCTGATATTTGAACAGAAGCATATAAAATGTGATGATTATATCAGGATAATTAGGATATTCAGCATTTCAAACATTTATTTGTGTTGGGAACATTTCAAATTTACTCCTCTAGTTATTTTGAAATATACAATAAATTATTGTTAACTATATTCAACCTATTGTGCTAACGAACACTAGATCTTAAAGAGGGTCAGTTAATGGGCACGAACATACAGATAAAATACATTTTTAAAAATAAACTAAAGAAGTTAGAAAAGGTTCAACAAAAACAATTCCACTGAAGGATCTAGAGAAGAATCCTTCCTTGCTGCTTCTAACTTCACCTGGCTCCTGGAAATCCTTGGCCTACCTTGGTGTGTAGGTGATAAATCAAACCAATCTCTACCTCCATCTTCACATCTTCTCTTCTGTGTGGGTCTTCTCTTCTTCTTATAATAACAGGAGTCATTGAATTTGGGGCACACCCTAATCCATGATCACTATGACCTCATCTTGAAATCTATAACTAATTACATCTCAAAGGCCCTATTTCCAAGTAGAGTCACAATCTGAGGTCCCAGATTGGGAATACATTTTTTGGGACACCACTCAACCCATCATACTGGCACTATTGTATTGTATTGTATTGTATTGTATTGTATTGTATTGTATTGTATTGTATTGTATTGTATTGTATTGTATTATGATTATCAAAAATGAGAAAATCATTGGCAATTATTGAATGTAAAAGCAGACAAATTTGTTTGTCTTTTCTTAGTGTTATCCTTAGGCAGTTTATAAAAAAAAATATTAAATGCAGCAAGGTAAAAATGATGGCAAATTATAAGGAAACGAGAGTTAATTTGTAAAGTCAGGGGCAAGATTGTTTATATAAATGCTTTCCATGAAAGACTGTGGGCTTCCCAATGTGGAAATGAGAATTAAATGTTACTGTGACCGGTTTATAGGATCATGTGAGGTACTCAGGAAACAAAATTATTTTTCCAGTAGAGATAACTTTTCCTACAAGGAAACAATAAACTCAACAATATCCTTATAGGCTATGTTGCTATGGTATTTCTTTCTCGTTTTCTTTTTTAAAATTTCCCTTAGTAAAGGCTCATAAAATTAAAACAGTTAATTTAATTCATCTGTTCAATCTACAAATAGTTATTGATCTCCTACTACCTGCGAGGCCCTATTCTAGGCCTGGAGATATATTGGTGAACAATGTGACCACAATCCTACTTTCGTTGGTCTGTAATTTAATGGGACTGTGAAGGTACTCAGAGAACAAATTAACAATTAAATACTATGTGCTAAAAAGTGCTTTTATAATGAAAAAAGCAGTATAAGAATCACAAAGAATAATAGGAACAGGGGAGAAAATGCTTTTTAACAGAGTCGTCAGGGAAACCTCTCCAATTAAATGTTCCTAACATGACGACTGAGTAGAGACCAGAAAGACGTGGCAGCTGTTGTTTGTTATAAAACAAAGCTCAGCTCTCTCAATAGTTAATATGAGTGCATCCCTTAGAAATGATTCTGTTCTTGGTGTTATGTTCAAATGTATTTATGAATCTCCCAGGCAAAGGAAGACTCGGTTATGGTGTTTACATGCTATATTTTACAGAGAAATAAGCATTCTTCTTTTGAAGGACAGTCAATTGTCCTTTTGTTTTGGTGAAAGCATCTCAACATTGCTGACTATCTGAAAGTGTGAAACCTCTATAACTTTGAAAAATAATTCAACTTCATATAAAAAAAAAAGTTACTAATGGAAAACAGTTGTGTTATAATATCAACTGCTAGGGTATTTCCAAATAAATTTTGATACATGTGCAAAGGAGGATGTAATATAGCCATTAAAAACAATTTTCAAATACTACTATTAATGATAATAACATTAAGTGCTAGTTACTAACTCTCTATATAAATTAATTTTATAGAAAAATAGTTATGTTTTAATCTTAAGTGAAAAGAAAGACTACAAAATATAGAAAATAATATCAATTTTAACTTTTAAATATCAATAGGATACATACATATTCTTATAGAAGAAAATGCCACAAAATTTTGAAACTATTTACTAATAACTGTCTGATGGCTATTTAAAGCTTTTACTTATATGTTTAAAAATTCCGGCCGGGCGCGGTGGCTCAAGCCTGTAATCCCAGCTCTTTGGGAGGCCGAGACGGGCGGATCACAAGGTCAGGAGATCGAGACCATCCTGGCTAACAGGGTGAAACCCCGTCTCTACTAAAAAATACAAAAAACTAGCTGGGCGAGGTGGCGGGCGCCTGTAGTCCCAGCTACTCGGGAGGCTGAGGCAGGAGAATGGCGTGAGCCCGGGAGGCGGAGCTTGCAGTGAGCTGAGGTCCGGCCACTGTACTCCAGCCTGGGCGACAGAGCAAGACTCCGTCTCAAAAAAAAAAAAAAAAAAAAAAAATTCCCCCTACTTTGTATTATTAGATTACACTATTTGTATAAGCAAAGCATTAAAATATTTTGTGAAGTTATTGGGCTTTTTAATATTACTTTTGGGTATATAAAATAGTACAACCAATTTGAAAAATAGTTTGGCAGTTTCTTATAAACTTTAAAGAAAACTTACCATGATATTCAGCAATTGAACTCTAAGGTAATTGCCCCAAATAAATAAAAATATATTTTCACAGAAAGTTTTGTACAGAAATGTTTTAACAGCTTAATGTATAATAGCTGTACATTAGAAGCAACTCAAATGTATATCAATAGTGAGTGGAATAACGTGTGGTATATTAATAAGAAATCTGTGAGCAATAAAAGTAGATGATACAACAACATAGAAGAACCAGGAAAAATACACTGAAGAATATAAGTTAAAAATTTACTGTGTGATTATGTTTGTGTGAAAATGCAATCAGGCAAAATTAGTCAATACTGAGAAAAAGTAGATTAGTGGTTCCCTTGGCCTGGGTGCGAGGATGCACTATCAAAGGGAAAAAGGGTGTTTTGGGGGTGATTCAGGAAGTGGTTACTGGGGTCATAACTCATCACACTATACACTCATATGGACTTGTTTAATTTTTTATAAATTATACCTTAATAACATTGATTTCAAGAGAAAAAAGGCTAGCCTAATAATAGTGCCAGTATAGTGGGTTGAATGGTGTCCCAAAAAATGTATTCCCAACCTGGGACCTCAGATTGTGACTCTATTTGGAAACAGGGCCTTTGAGATGTAATTAGTTATAGATTTCAAGATGAGGTCATAGTGGATTAGGGTGTGCCCCAAATTCAATGACTCCTGTTATTATAAGAAGAAGAGAAGACCCACACAGAAGAGAAGATGTGAAGATGGAGGTAGAGATTGGTTTGATTTATCACCTACACACCAAGGTAGGCCAAGGATTGCCAGGAGCCAGGTGAAGCTAGAAGAAGCAAGGAAGGATTCTTCTCTAGATACTTCAGTGGAATCGTTGTCTTGCTAAAACCTTGATTTCAGACTTCTAGCCTCTAAAAATGAGGCAGAATTATTTTTGTTGTTGTTGTTGCTTTTAAGCCACCCTGGTTGAGGTAACTTTTTATAGAAGTCCTAGGAAAAGTAATATACCAAGCGATAACAGGTTATGATTCAACATGCATGGATGTACAACGCTTAATCCACTGCTTCAATATTTTGCATTATTACAGTGTGTTTTCAAAATACCTCCAAAAGAGATGTTGTTTTACTTATCAAAATCATTCTATCTTTGGATTTGCAAGAGAGGAAAACTCTTAAATTCACCACAACATCTCTCTACAATGTACCAAAAATGCAAAATGTTATGGGGAGAAATAACAGATATTTTAGTTTCAATATCATATAGATATATAATAACACAAAGCTTTAATAGTACACAGATAATAAAGTTGTGGCATAGAAAAGTGCAGTGGTTGGGTGTATTTACATAGTCAATTAGTGACAATATGGGAAAAATCAAATGCCTTCCTCTCTTAATGTGGTGCTCACTCTGTTTCACTTAGTTGAAAATAAATGTAATTTGTAAGTATTTTAATTCATTTTATTTAAAATATAGAGAACTTTCAAAAGATTATATAAGGATTTCTAAAATTGTCTTTGCATGGAAATGTGCAAGAGGTACACAATACTTGTATACAGACATATTTTAGTTACACTGTTAAAAGTTTTTGAATTTGTGAAAATATTTGTAATCCATCAGGCTATCCATAGTGTGTGTGTAGAGATTAGTACACAAAACACAAAAATATAGAGCACAAGAGTGTCCAACTAGGAGTGATTTTAAATTATGAATTAAAATATCTTTCTGATTTTAAATCTTACATAAGTGGCTGAAGATAGGGTAAAATTGTTAGCATAAACTTGAAAAGGGTTGATTTCATTATGTTAAACTGTACAAACATCAAAGTTAGACATAAAGTTGCATATATTCTTAAAACATATTTTATACTATGGAAAAACACACATATACAATACTTGCAGATACACATATATTGATGAAAAAAATAAAATTAAGTCATGATAGCATGTATTTTTGTTCTCACCTTACAAGTACTTCAAAAACAATCACTATCTTCTAATCTTGAGTACTGTTTTCAGTGTGAAGTATTTAAGTAGCCAATTCATTATGTCCTGTCTCCAATGGTTTATTCTAATTACCAATAATTAGTGTGGTAATACAAATATAAAGAGTGAAGAAAATGTTTGCGATCTAAAAAATATTCTATGAATTCATTCATTTATATAAATATATATATATGTGCACAGTATATGTGAAACTTATGGAGAAAAAAGTTAATATCTCCTGCCATAAAAGGAACATTTTATATTTCTAAGGAATTATATGTAGAAATTAAAGCCATGCCTATGATTCAATGTATAAATTCTACAACTTACAAACAAAATTCACAAAGTTTAATATCATTAAACTGGTTTGTTTAATGATAATTATTTTTTTTACAGTTGCACAGAAAAGTTTTTTTTTTAAATCTCATTTTATTTTGCTTAGTAACAGAATTTACAGCACTTGAAAAATTGTCTTCTTTATAAATTTTGTCACCAGATTTATAACCTCTTCAAGGAAGAGCCCAATATTCTATGGATGAGGAAATCCTTAATATTCATTTTAATAATAAGCAATAATATATTGATCAAAAAGTGATCATTTGAATGTTTGCAAGTAATGTAGATATATAATATACCATAATATTCATAAAGGTCAAAAAGCTTCTGTGTGTTCATATCCGCTTTTAAAATAATCATTAGTACATTGCTGAACAGGAAGTGAAAGCTTTAAGAGCTTTCTTTCCTGTTAAAAACATTTTTAAAAATGTATTTTTATCACAAACTTTTATGCACTTAAAGCATAAATTCTAAATATAAATTTTTAGATACTATGAAATTTGAAAGAACACAAAGAATCCGTGGTCAAACTGCCAATCAGCAGTCCTAATTGAGAAGTACCCCAATGTGTAGCTATTATTATACACAATTTTTAAGAAATTTGTTAATTTATTCCACTAGTTCTTCAATTTAAAAAATCTATTTTATTACATCTGAGATCATTTATTTTAGTTTTAGTCAATATGTTATTGTAGAAAGAAAGCACTTATTCTGTAATTTAACCGTAACCTGTTTAAAGTTTGTTAAAGGATCACGAAAATTCACGAATTCATCACTTACCTGTTAAATAAAAAATAATTTTCAATTGAAATTATTTTAAAAGTTTGAAGGAACCAATCATCCTTATTGCATTCATATATTGGCAACTGAGGTATTTCACTTCTAAAAGGATAGGTAGAAGAAAAAAAAAGACTGAAGTTGCAATTGAAGACACTTATGTTTCTTTTTTTGTATATTCTTTTTTACTTTTATTCCTAACTTTACCTGTAGGAAAAGAGACCAGATATTTTAAACTTTCCATAATAGTTCTTAATTTCAAAAATATAAGTCCATCATCCCATAACACACACATTAAGATGAGAGCAAGCGTCTTGAGTTGAGGGGTTGTATAAAATGGGAGTTAAGAAGAAACATGGAGCCAGGCTGCTGGAATTCAAAGTCTACTCACCTTACGGGAAGGCTGTGTGATCTTGTATGCATTAACTAAACTGTTTGCATCTCAGCTTACCTAATTTTAAATAGAGGAGGGAATATAAAAACAGTCCTCCTCAGTGTACTGTGGTAAGAATCAAATGATTTGATAACTGGCAAACTTCCCAATGTCTGACATGTCTTAGGTACTCTCTAGGTAAATGTTGCTGTTGTTACTATTCTTGATTCAGGCATTTTAGAACTTCTGTCCTGAAATTATCTCTACACAGGCAAATAAAAGAAATAGGTAATTAATGCTATAGAAAACCAGACTGTCAAAGGAATCTAATTACAGCTTCCTGGCAGTATCTAGATGAAGAAATAAATGGGTGCACAAAGAGATGATGTCGCCTGCCCACTATCACACAAATAAATATTGGACGTGGGATTGCAGCCTCAGTCTTCTGATTCTTCACTGGTTGTTAGTCAGTCCAGTCTTTTCTGTAGTATATGAAAAACCCTATCAGTATATTGCAACGTTACTCTCCATTTGTCTTCATTTCATTCATTCCCGTTTATTGCTGGTATTACTATAATTTCCTTGATAGCCTACTCATATGTCTTTTGCAAATGAAGTGTTTTCCATTTAAAATTATTCCATGCATATTTACCAAAATACATTTTCATCAAACATCATCACCCTAATTCATTTTCTGGTTTTAGAATGTATTATGACACTATATACATTTATTTCAGCATATCTTTTTTTTCTGAATATTTCAGTCTATTTCTGTCATAGGGTTTTATTTCATAGAGAAGTGTAATCACTATTGAAATGCATACTATAGTTCTTGAAGAAAAGATTGATCAAAGATGTTTCTTCAGCATTACTTCTTTCAATGCTGAATATTTTTTTTAAAAAAATAAACTTAATTTTTGCCCCAATGTCATTCTGATTTCTCTCATAGCACTTTAAATTCATTTTAACCATATTGCTTTAGTGTTCTATGTGATTGCTATTCAGGTTTTTCTGTCTAAAGTAAAACTTTTAAAATATTTTTAAAATGAGACATTAAAATAGATGACATCCTTAGTCAGTGCATACATTCTATAAATATATTTAACTCATGTATCAATTTTTTGTATAAATATGCTATTGAGAGTTTTAATTTTGTGATATGTTTAATTTAGAAAAAGATTTTGAATAATTGCAGATAGTCAAAATGGTTCAAATATTCTTCAATGTAGTTTTTCCTATTGGGTTAAGGTTTACTTGAACATTGATTATAGAAACTATTTCTAAACATGAGTATGCACATCGCCAAGTATATAATCATTTATCTTTTAATCAACACATTTTGTTATCCACTGTGAGTCTATTATAAAGAAAGACACATAAAGCATATATAACAAAGAGCCAGGCTATTTTTGGTCTTCAAAGATCACCAACTTAATTTGAAAAATTACTCATTAGTGACTTTCAGAGTAACAGAAATATCATCTTAATGCAGAATTTCTCAGACACTGTAGCAAGAGTAAACGATTTGTTCAAATAAATTAAGCAAAAACTCAGCCTACTTAAATGCATTAAACGGAAAGCACAATTTACCATGCATTTCTTTAACTGAGTTTAATATTGTTCTCAATAAAATGAAGTATTTCTATTTTGCATAAAATAAATTTTTCTTAAATATTGTTAAAAGTGATGTTTAATTGTGAATAAGCAGTATAATGTCATATTAACTATACCTAGATTACCACCTCATTAAAAATACAAACATATATATACTCTGTATTATAAAATTTAGTAAAATTGGTAATCTATGAATTTAACGTTTCCTGTTGTTTACCTCATATTCTCTTGGTATATATTCAATAAGATCACCAATTCCCATCCTAATGGCAGAATAACATAGGAATTAAAATATTTCAGAGAATTATGTTATGACAACTATAGCATATGTTGTACTGGTAAGCAAGTTTCTGACACTCAATGCTGTTTTTTTTAAAGGAAAGTGTATATGCATCAATCAATTATAATTTTAATTACATATTACCCTTTTTACAATTAACATGAATATTCAAGGTGTAGTTCAATCTTAATTTAATCCTGGAAAAATGGCATTGTAGAGATTCAGAATTAAAAGTTTATGAAAAATAAATGGAGTCAGAAGGAGTATTTTTCTGAGTTTAGTAGATTGTATAAAAGGTTGACATTAACCACGTGACCAAAAAAGGGAAAAACTACAAGTTAGAATAAATGTATCACAAAAATCCATAAATTCATGATGTACAAAAGTAAAGGCTATGAGTCGTATAACTCAATCCAAAATGTCATGATATTTTCAAATTTTAGAAAATTATCTCTGACAAGAGATAGTTGACAAATGGTGACAAGATGAGCATGCACTTCTGGTCACACTGCCTCTATAAACTCCTGCTTCCTCTTCCAGGCTACTCTTGCCACTGCTCGTACTGCCTCTTTGCCTTTGGTTTAGCAGAGTTAATACCTTTATATACACTGAGTAATTTTTATCTTTCAGAATACACTTTATCATGAGATTCAGATTTCCCACCGGTTGCGAGCCTACATTGGGTAATTAGAACATCACAAGATCCTCAGTAACAATGAGTCAATTTCATTATAATTATTTCTAACATATTATTTTTCAAAAACTACTGCTCAAGTAATTGAGTGTTGGAAAGTCTTGGGAAAAGTACACCCATGACCTAAATATGCTTTTCTGAACAATCCTCCCTTTTTAGTTTGTTACTGACATTGATGTCTGCAACATTCAATATAATTTGAGCTTTTAGGTCATTGTTATGGATTGAATTGTGCCCCTCCTCCTTCCTGTTCATATGTTGAAGTACTAAGCTGCACTATCACAGTATATGACTGTATTTGGAGATAAAGCATTTATAGAGGTAATGAAGATTAAATGAGGTCATAAGGTGGGCTCTAATTCAATAGGACTCATTTTCTTAGAAGAAGAAGAGATATCAGAGCTCTCTCTCTCCATGTGCATACAGATAAAAGGCTCTACAAGGGCACAGAAAGACGGTGGTTGAGTAGCTATTCAGAGAGTTTTTCCAGGAGAGCCAGTCCATAGAAAAAGAGATCTGAGAAGCTGTCCCAAAAGTAACTGAGGTTATTTGAAACAGATTGTGGGAAGTCAGGTCCTAAGGGTGATCTCAAAAAGAATAAGACATCTTAATTAATTAGAAGTCAAACCACAAATTAAACTAGTTAACCAGGAAGAACCAGGAAAAGAGATAATTAAAGAGAGTCTTTCTGGGGTCAGAACCAACTACAAAAACTGGACTCAAAAATTATCCCTGACCAAATTTAATTGGATCAGACTCATGAGCAATGTAACTCAAAAGCACTGTGAAAAACAATACATAATGCATTCGCAGTAAGTGAAGCTTCATAGACTTCATGTAATATCAAAAGATCCAGACAGGGTAACAGAAAGATCAAGGAAGGAAAGTCAAAGAGATCCCTGCTAAATCCTCTGTCGTCCAGGATAACGGCACACATTCAAGTCTATGCCCTCCAAGGAGTGTTATTAAGGCCTCACTGCTTACTAGACCCTACTAATATAACCTAGTCTATTTGTAAAACAAATAAAGAATCAAACTAGAACAACAGCAATAGCATTAAAGAGTGGAGAAGGAAAGTAGTATCAACAGATGATATAATATATTAGCTAATATATCTAGTTTTCAACAAATTATGAAACATGTGAAGAAAGGGGAACAAGTGTTCCACACAGGAAAATATTGTATGTTAGCCAACAGAAATTGCCTGAGAGTGGACCCAGATGTCAGGTTTAACAAAGACTTCTAAGTAGTCATTATAAATATGTCCAAAGTACTAAAGGAAACCAAGATTAACTAAGTAAAGTATGATGAAAACGTCATATCAAATACAGAATATCACTACAGATATAGCAGACATAGAGATTCTAAACAAAAGAACAAAATGAAAATTCTGAAGTTGAAAATTACAATAAGTTAAATGAAAAATTAAGTAGAAGCCTTATTAGTAAATTTGAAATGGCAGAATAATGCATTGGAAAGCTTTAAGATATATAAATAGAGATTATATAACCTGAAGGATACAACGGGAAAATGAAAAAGAAGTCTCAGAGATATGTGGGGCAATTTTAATTTCACCAACGTATTCATAATGAGAATATCAGAAAGAAAAGAGATGGAGATGAAGAAAAAATATAAATAATGGTTAGAAAAAAATCTGAAAAACATTAATTTGCATATCTATGAAGTTCAAAATAGTGCACATCAGATAAATGCAAAGTGGTTCAAACCCAGGCACATGCCAGAAAAAAGGATGAAAATCAAAGTCAGAGGAAATCTTGAGGCAACAAGGAAAAGATCCTTACTTTACAAGGGATTCTTCAATAAGATTAACAGCTGACACCTCATCAGAATGAATGGAGGGTAAAAACCATTTAGATGACATATTGAAAACACTGAAAGAAGAACTGTCTATCAAGAATCTGATGTATAACAAAACTGTCTTTCTAAAATAAAGACCAAATAAAGACATGCCAAGATAAAAACTGAAAGAATTTTCTGCTAGCAGTCCCATTTTTACAAGAAATATTCAAGGAAGTATTTTTAAGCTGAAAGCAAGTAAACTCATAGGAAAATTCAAATCCAACCACCACAGCAAATGTCTACAAGCTGGCCAGAAATGGTGGCTGACATCTGTAATCCCAGCACATTGAGAGGCCAAGACAGAAGAATCCTTTGAACCCAGGAGTTTGAGATCAGCCTGGGCAACATAGCGCAACCACATCTCTATTTAAAAAAAAAAAAAAAAAAAAAAAAAAGGGTTTAAAAAAAAAAAAAAGTTAAAAAAGAACACCAGTAAAGGTAATCACGTAATTATAATAAATGGTATAAATGCGTATCTTTATTTTCTCTTTCCGTAACTAATTTAAAATGAATTGTAGTAAACAATATGTATATAATTGTATTGTTAGGCCTATAAGAAACACACTAGTTCCCACTTATCCATGGGAGATATATTCCAAGACCCCTAGTGGAGGCTGGAAGCTAGGGATAGTACCAAACCTGAGGGCCATCAGTGAAAACATTTCTGTCCATGTCTTTCACCCACAAATTTAATAATGCCTTTTCTATCTCAGTTAAGCACTTATCATGGACTGTAGCCATAACTTTTTCACGTTGAGGTGTGACAGCCAAACTAGGACAAGTTTCTTTTTTTTTCTTTACAGTTTCACTCGAAGGTTTTCTTTCTTTTTTTTTTTTTAAACTGTAGATCTTAACAACCTCAGCATACATTGTTTTTTTCTTAATTAAGGTTGAAAATTTTTACCTTTTCACTTATAGAAGGAACATGATGTCTTCTCTTTGGCATATCTACATTGCCAGCATAACCACTTTTGTTCCTTCAGGACATTATTAAATAAAATAAGGATTTCTTGAACACAAGCACTGCAATACAGTGACAGTTGATCTGATAACCAGGACGGCTACTAAGTGACTAATAGGCAAGTAGCATCTACAGTGTGGATATGTTGGACAGAGATGATTCCACTCCAGGTGGGATGGAGAATAACTGCAAGATATTATCACAGTGCTCAGAATGGCACGCAATTTAAAACTTACAAATTGTTTATTTCTGGAATTTTCTATTTAACATTTTTGAATCACAATTGACTGCAAGTAACAAAAATCACAGAAAGCAAAACCACAAATGGGATGACTTTACTGTACAAAAGAACCTTAAATTGTAATTAATAAGATAATATAAAAACTATATCACTAGTTTTGTTTTTCTTACAGCTCAATATACACAAAATTTAATAAAGTAATAGTTACAACATTGCATTTTTTAGTTTCTTAATAAAACTTTACTTTTTTCAAATTATTTTTGAATAATGGTTTTGTATCAGTTTTGAATCCAAGATGGAATTTATCACCTATTGTTAAATTAACAGAAGATCAATATAAAGAATGATTTATAGCCCAGAAACAGAGTTTTTTCATACTTTGAAATACTTTGTGATATGTAATAATAGAATAAATAAAAGTAGTAAGAAAGAAAGTGCTTATTGAATAAATGTATTTGGTAAGTTGATCAATTGGAAAAATCAAATAAATCATTTTTACACTACCAATGAATTAAAACAAGATCACTATGTAAAAAAAAATTATCACTTCTCTCTTTTTATATTTATTTCTCAAAGTGTGCGTAATATAACTGTAGTAGTAAGTCCCTATTTAAAACTATATGCAAGCATAGTAAACAATTATGGATTAATGGAAAATGAGCAATGATGGCTTAATTAAAATGATCATTCACATCACTGTCACTTTTTTATTTTGAGAAAAGGTCTCACTGCCACCTGGGCTGGAGTGCAGTGGCACAATCATGGCTCACTGCAGTCTCAACCTTCTGGGCTCAAGAGATCCTCTTGCCTCACCCCCGACCCCAACTCCACTACAGGTGGACAATACCACGCCCAGCTGGTATAGGGAGTTAATGTGTAAAAGATCATTATGTTTAATAAGTGATTGATGCATATCCTCAGATTCCATGTTTCTAAACTTATATTTTTCAATTGCGTGAGGCTGTCCTTGTATATGTCGAATATCAATTCAAAACATTTTTTTGTTCATGCCATCATTTTCAACTGCTTTACTCTGCAAATGATTTAGAATCTATGCTATTCAGAATTGAATGCATTTTAGGTTATTGAACACCTGCATATTATAAATGAAAATAAAAGAAAGACTCAATCTTTGCAGAGTTTAGATAACATTTATAAAAAAATATATATGCATCTTCTTGAACCCAACCCTTAAGAGAGAGATTGTGGACTTAAGTTCCTGGATTTGCATTAAAAAAAGGAGAAAAATAATTTTTAGAATTATTTCTATATAATTACAGTACACGTTTGAAGGATGACTTGAGCCATATGCGTCAAAATTTGCCTTAATTGTTTCTGCATAAATTTGAGTAGACTATAATCTCTCCTTAATCTGATACTTTTTATTTTTATTCTAATAAAATAAACATTATTTGGGTTACTTTTCTTACTGCTTTATTTATCTATAATAATAATGCTACACACCAACTAATCAAATCTTAAACCATATAAAAAATATTTATTGTTACTTATGAATATGTGAGTTCTTTGACCTTAGCTGGGCATGGTTGATCCCAGCTGATCAATAATGTCTGTAGCCTTAGTTGGGACTAGTGTTCTAATTTGTTTCTGCTCCATAGGGTCTCTTATGGCAGTAGCTTATTCTTATCATTGAGGCAGGAGTCCAAGAGCAATCATGCAAAGTGTGCAAAGACCATGGAGTGTTACATTTGGAATTGGTGCACTGTCACATCTGCTGCCTTTTCTTGGCCAAGGCAAGTCATAAGACTATTCACAATTTAAGAAGTCATAAAATAAACTTCAATTCTTGATAGGAGTTGCTGCAAAGTCATATTGCAGAGGGTGTGAATACAGGAAGCACATGTAGAAATGGATCCATTTCTTTAATCATTTTGCTACATGTCAGCTATGGAACTATGGTAATATAGATAATTTAGTATTTTTTTCTCAGAAGAATTATAATTTTATCTATCAGTACTAATATTAAAATTATTAAAGAAAATTACATTTTGTCTATTATTGTTGCTTGTTTTGTGTTTACTGGATGTGAGATATACAATACAAACTGTAAAACTGGATGAAACCTCTACCTTTGGATGCCTTATGTCACCACTCCTATTCAACGTAGTATTTGAAGTGCTGGCCAGGGCATTCAGGCAAGAGAAAGAAAGAAAGGGCATTCAGATGGGAAGAGAGGAATTTAAATGGTCTTTGTTTGCAAATGGCATGATCCTATATCTAGAAAACCCCATCATCTCAGTCCAAAAACTTCTTAAGCTAATAAGCAACTTTGGCAAAGTCTCAGGATACAAAGTTAATGTGCAAAAATTACAGGCATTCCTATACACCAACAACAGACAAGCAGAGAGCCCAATCATAATTGCTACGTAGAGAATAAAATACCTACAAATATGTCTAACAAGGGAAGTGAAGGACCTTTGCAAGGAGAACTACAAGCCATTGCTCAAACAAATCAGAGAGAACACAAACAAATTGAAAAACAGTCTATCCTCATGGATAGGAAGAACAAATATCATGAAAATGGCCATACCGCCAGAGTAATTTGTAGATTCAATGCTATTCCCAATAACTACCATTGAAATTCTTGAAAGAATAGGAAACAACTATTTTAAAATTCATATGGAACCAAAAAAGAGCCCAAATAGCCAAGACAATCCTAACCGAAAAGAACAAAGCTGGAGGCATCACACTGCCAAACTTCAAACCACTACAAGGCTACAGTAACTGAAGCAGCATGGTACTGGTACAAAAACAGAAACATAGACCAGTGGAACACTGTAGAGAACTCAGAAATAAGACTGCACATCTACAACTGTCTGAACTTCAACAAGCCTGACAAAAACAAGCAATGGAGAAAAAATTCCCTATTTAATTAATGATGCTGGGAGAACTGGCTAGCCATATGCAGAAAATTGAAACTGGACCCCTTCCTTACACAAGATGGATTAAAGACTTAAATGTAAAAACTAAAACTATAAAAACACTAGAAGAAAATCTGGGCAATACCATTCAAGTAATAGGCATGGGCAAAGATTTCATAATGAAATTGCCAAAAGCAATTATACCAAAAGCAAAAATTGACAAATGGGATCTTACTAAATTGAAGACCTGCACAGCAAAGGGAACTATCATCAGTGTGAACAGACAACCTACAGAATGGGAGAAAAATTTTTGCAATTTATCCATCTGATAATGATCTAATATCCTGAGTCTACAAGAAACATAAAAAATTTACGAGCAAAAACCAAACAACCCCATTAAAAAGTGAGCCAAGGAAATGAACAAGACACTTTTCAAAATAAGACATTTATGTGGCCAAAAAAACATATGAAAACAAGCCAACATCACTGATCATTAGAGAAATGCAAATCAAAACAACAATGAGATATCCCAGTCAGAATAGTGATTATTAAAAAGCCAAGAAACACAGATTCTGGCAAGGCTGCCATGAGATAGGAATGCTTTTATACTGTTGGTGGGAATGTAAATTAGTTCAACCGCTATGGAAGACAGTATGGCTATTCCTCAAGACCTATAACCAGAAATGCTATTCGACCCAGAAATCCCATTACTGTGTATATATCCAAAGGAATATAAATCACTCTATTATATGTACACGTATGTTCATTGCAGTACTATTCACAATGCCAAAGACATGGAATCAACCCAAATGCCCACCAATGATAGACTGGATAAAGAAATGGGGGTACATATACACCATGGAATACTATGGAGCCATAGGAAGAAATAGGATCACGTCTTTTGCAGGGACATAAATGGAGCTGGAAGTCATTATCCTCAGCAAACTAATGCAGGAACAGAAAACCAAACACCGCGTGTTCTCATTCATAAGTGGGAGATGAACAATGAGAACACATGGACACAGAGAGGGGAGCAACACACAAGGGCCTGTTGGGGCAGAGGGAGTGTGAACGGAGAGCATCAGGAAAAATGCATGATTGGGTTAATACTTAGGTAATGGGTTAATACTTAGGTAATGGGTTGATAGGTGTGGCAGACCACCATGGCATATGTTTATCTATGCAACAAGCCTGTACATCCTGCACATGTATTCCAGAACTTAATAAAATAAAATAATAAAATAAAATGAAAACCTTGGCCTTTGGAACTTAAAATATGTAACATAAAAACAAATAATTAAAAATTAGCAGATTAGTACACTAGAGAGTAAAAGAGAGAAAGAGATAAAACGGGCAGTGCATTCTTATTGGCTTCTCTCTTTTTTGAGGGTAGACAGGCATTTTGTTTAAGAAGTCAATGAAAGGAGAGTGTTGGTTATCTTTGGGAAGCTAAAATTATTTTTAGAAATACATATTTAGAAAAGTGCTTATAGTAGAAAGAAGTACATTTTAAAGGGATGTGTATAAAATAGAAGGAAGAAGTAGCAATGTATGATCAGAAATAAAAACTAAAACAAAGTTCTATAACCCTGCATTTGAACTCTAGTGTTTTTGTGCTGACAATTTCAACTACATAAAAATTTAAAATGCCTGACTCTTCAAGCCAATCAGAATTCAATTTCTTAGTAAGAGCACAATGATCTATTTGCTCTATTGTATCAGCATAGATCAGCCAACATGGAATATTCCTCCAGATAAGCATTTTGTGTAAAAAAGGAAATCAATATAATATGATTTTTCCATCCCATGAATTTATCCAATATAAAAACAAATACATCAATTTCAATTTTGCCTTGTTTTTACCTCAAGTTTTCTCTGGCAACAGGAAGCCATTTTCCTACGACATAAACAACTGGCAATCTTTCTTTTTAATTTTTCACTGCCATGTCAGAAGTTCATAAAAAAAAAATACTTCTTGAAGTAGATGAATTCATTACAAATAAACAGAGCCAGGAACCAAAATATAATGCAATTTCTAAAGAAATGAGCTGCTTCTATAAATCAGAAACTGATTTAATATTTTCTTAACTCATTTCGGAAACATTACTTTAGAGGAAGGCAATAATAAAGGAATCTTCATTTTGGGTCACTGTCATTAATATCTTTTGTCAGCATAGATTCCTTTCAACTAAAACTACTAGGCTGCCAAAATTTTTTCAACTTTTTATGCCAGCAGAATTAATCTTTATGAGTGAATCTTACAAGGTAAGATTACATTTTTTGTAACTTTTGTTCATACATATTCCTTTTGGAGGATTAAATATTTTGTGGCACAAAACTAATAAAGAAGAAAATCCAGTTTGCATATTTTAACAAGATTAAATAGCTGTACTTTATGCAAAGCTTGTCTTTAAAACTAAGTAACATTTATTAACCATTCTTTGAGAGTAGCTCAATTATTAGAAAGAATCCCCAAACTTGCTATGATCCTTAAATTTAGATTTGCTAACAATTTAATATCCATTTTCAGAAAGAATTGAACTTCTGTTGCTGATGTTCTGTTATAAGCTTTTCCTTTATTTAAGGCTGTTCTTCAGTTAACCTCCATTCATTAAAACAAACATATATCTGTGTTTCCCAAAGAATAGCTTATGGTTAAAATCTATGTATTATTCATATGTGAAAATAAGTGAACAACTGTTAATATTGGTAAACTAACATATAATCAAGTGAGATGAAGTCAATATTAATGAAAAATATTTTTACACTAATCATAAATGCAATTGCTATCATTTTAATTATCAGTTATATTGTACACATTTCATTATTTATAGATCATATTTTTCTGAATCTGAAAAGGATGGATAAAAATAATAGTGACTGTTATTAAATCAGATATTTTCAAATAATTACCTTTAAATAAAATGATGATTTAGTAGTATATAATATGAGCTTCTTATTTCTTAACCTATGTATTAGGAAGGTTAAAGAATAATTAAATACATATGGTATGCTTATATAGTCATTAATTTGCTCTTTGATTTAGCTGTTTTGGTGGAAGTTGTTAGTTATTTCGATTGATTATATATCTTAAATATCCTAGATGCAAGAAGAAACTGTTCCAATTTTCAAAATTGGATTTGATTCCTTTTAATGGGTCAATGTCATAGTAAATATTAGAGTCAGCATTTGAAGTCGGATCTATGAGCATAGGTACCTTTAAATATTCTGGGGACTGTACAGACTTCCTTCTGATTCTATGGAATCTTTTGATTTTTCTTCTTGCATCTCAGAAAAATGGAAGACAGTAATAAATTAGAAAAGGAAAGCGAATCCTCACTGTTCTGTGGCTAGCTCTATCATTTGGCTTAAATATCTGACACATCAAATGTGCTTACAGTCTTTAGAGTAGCCTTTGAGGGTCAACATTTCATTCATCTCCTTTGGCTATTACTTTGTTGTTGATATCCAGATTTATTGCAGTGTAATTAACAAATAAATACTGTATATATTCAAGGTGTTTAATGCAATGATTTTCTATACATTATGAAATGATTATGCAAATCAAGGTAATTAACACATCTATCTAACTCACATAATTACCATTTGTGTGTGTGGTAAAAACATTTAAACTCTACTTTTTAAGCAAATTTCCAGTATGTAATACAGTATTCCTAACTACAGTCACCATAATGTACTTTAGAAACCAAAGATTTATTATTCTTGTAAGTGAAAGTTTGTATCCTTTGACTAGCATCTCCCTGTTCTAGATCATACATAATTTGTGTTTCTGTGCCTGGATTATTTTACCTAACCTGATGTCTTTCTGGTTCACCCATATTGTTGTAAATGGCAATATTTTCTTCTTTTTTATGACTAAATAATATTTTATTAATATATATGTATATGTGTATAATTTTGTTTATTTCTAGATATGCAGGTTGTTTCTATATCTGGTTATTGTGAATAATTCTGCAATAAACATAGAAATGCCGATACCCTTCAATATTCTAATTTTGTTTTCTTTGGATATACACCCAGAAGTGGAATTACTGGATTGCATAATATAGTAGTTTTGCTTTTAATTATTGGAGGAACTACCATACTGTTTTCCATAATGGATTTATCAATTTACATTTCTATCAATTGTGTCCAAATATTCCCTTTTCTCTGCAACCTCACCAGCACTTATTATCTAGGATTTTTGGTAATAGTCATTCTGTCAGGTGTGAGATGATACCTTATTGTGATTTGGATTTACATTTCACTGATAATTAGTGATGAGTACCTTGGCATATCTGGTGTCCACTTGTATGGTTTTTTTGTTTGTTTGTTTGTTTTTTAAGCCTGCTCATATCCTTTGCTCACTTTTTAAATTGGTCTATGTGGGGTTTTTTTTGTTTGTTTGTTTTATTTTTTGCTATTGAGTTGTATGAATTTTTTACGTATGTTGGATATTAACTCCTTAACAGATAAATGGTTTGCAAACACTTTCTCCCATTTTGTAGGTCTCATTTTCATTTTATTTCATTGGCCATGAAGAAACTTTTTAGTTAAATGTGGTGCCACTTGTTTATAATTGCTTTCATTGCTTATGATTTTGGTGTCATATCCAAAACAATTATTGCCATGGCCAAAGACAGGGAGATTTTTCACTATGTTTACCTTTAGGAATTTAAGTTTCTCTTAGGCCTTTAATTCACTTAGAGTTAATTTTTGTAAGTAGTGTAAAATAGGGACCCGATTCCATATTTTTGCATATGGATATTTAGTTTTCTTATTACCATTTATTGAAAAGACTATTCTTTCTCAACTGTTTATTCTTGGCAGTCTTCTCAAAGATTAGTTGACTGCAATATGCATGACTTTATTTCTAGAATTTCTATTTTGTTCCATTGGTCTATGGGTCTGTGACTATTCCATTCCAGTACTATACTTTTTTGATTACTATTGCTGTGTAACATACTTTAAAATCAATAAATATGACATCTCCAGCTTTGTTCTTTTTACTTAAGAATATTTTGGCTATTTAGAGCCCTTTGTGATTTTGTAGACATTTTAGAATTTTTTCTATTTTTCTGAAAAATGCCATAAGAATTTTTACAGGGATTGCATTTAATATGTACACTGATTTTGGTACTATGGATGTTTAAACATATTAATTATTTTAATTTATGAACCTGAGCTATCTTTTCATATATTTGTGTTCTTTAATTTCTTTTGTATATCTTACAGTTTTCCATGTACGTAACTTTCACCTTCTTAGTTAAGTTTATTTCTCATTACTTAATTTTTTTGATGGTATTATAAATGAAATTTTCAAAAATTTCTTATTCAGAAAGTTTGTGGCTAATACAGAAAAACAAAACTGAGTTTTGCATGTTGAATTTGTATCCTGCTGCTATAATGAATTTGTATATTAATTTTAAGTTTTTGGTAGTGTCACTAAGATTTTCCACATTTGAGTTTATGGTCTTTGCAAGCAGAGACACTTCCCTTTCTAGTCTAGATTCATTTTTTAAATTTTTCCTGCCTAATTTGTCTGTTTAGTACTTCCACTGCTATGGTAAATAAAAATGGCAAGAGTGAGCACCGTTGACTTGTATCTGCTTTTAAAGAAAAGGATTTCACATTTTTACCTTTTAGCATGATGTTAGCTGTGGGCTTGTCATATATGGCCCTAATTGTGTTGAGGTATTTACCTTTGATATGAATAATGTTAAAATTTTTCAAAGGTATTTTCTGGGTCTGCAATAACAATAATATGGTCTTTATCATTTTAAAATGTACTGTATCATATTTGTTAACTTGAATATGTTGAACCATGCTTGGATTCTGAGAAGAATCTTGCTTGATCATGGTTTATGATACTTTTTTTCGTTTTTATGTAATAGAGATACACATTTTAAAAATACGTGTGATATTTTGACACATTTATATAATGTGTAATGATGAAATCAGGGTAATTGGGATACACGTTACCCCAAACATTTAATTTTCTTTATGCTTGGAACATTCAAATCCTTCTCTTCTGGATACTTTGAAATATAGAACAGATTATTGTTAACTATATTCACACTACTGATCTATCAAATATTAAATCTTATTTCTATTATCTGCTTTTTTTTTTTTTTTTTTTGGTATCCAGTAAACAATCTCTCTTCTCCTTCCATCCCGCCCCCCAACCACCTTTCCTGGCCTCTAGTAACTGCCCATCTACCCTTTATCTTCATGAGATACACTTTTTTTAGCTTCTACATATGAGTGATTAACATGAGATATTTGTCTTTCTGTACTTAGCTTGTTTTACTTAACATAATGACATCCAGTTCTATCATGGTGCTGCAATGACAGCATTTTATTTTTTGTGGCTGAATAATATCCTGTTGTATATATACACCACATTTTACTTATACAGTCATCCATTGAAGGGCACTCAGGGTGATTCCCTATCTTGGTTATTGTGAGTAGTGCTTCAATAAACATGGGAGTACAGAGATCTCTTGGCTACATTAGTAGAAGGTGAAGGGGAGCTGGTGTGTGCAGAGAAAACATGGTGAGAGAAGAAGCAAGGAGGGATGTGGAGGTTCCAGGGACTTTTTAATAAGCAACTGTCATGGGAACTGAGTGAGAACTCACTCCTTACTCGGAAAAGTGGTACAAAATCATCATGAGGGACCTACCCCCCATGACTTCAACTGCCATTAGGCACCACCTCCAACACTGGGGATCAAATTTCAACACAAGGTTTGGGGGGCAAATGTCCAAACTATAGCAGCATATATATATTTGCAATTCATATATCCTTTTGCTGAATTGACCCCTTTATCATTATATAGTTACCTTCTTTGTCTCTTTAAAGTCTCCAACTTATAGTCTATTTTATCTAAGTATATTCACTCCTGTTCTTTCTTGGTTTGGTTTTACATGAAATATATTTTTCTATCCATTTTCTTTCAGTCTATGTTTGTCTTTATAGGTGCAGTGTGTTTCTTGTAGGCAGCATGCAGTTAGGTCATTTAAAAAAAAAAAAACATTTAGCTATTCTGCCTTTTAATCAGATAATTTAATCCTTTGCCTTCAATGTTATTATTTATAGGAAGGGACATAATATTGCCATTTTCCTACTTGGTTTCCAGTTGTTTTGTAATTCCTCTCTTCCTTTATTTCTTATTGTCTCTTTTTTTTGTGGATAAGTAATCTTCTATAACAATAAAATTTAAGTTGTTGCCTTTTACTTTTAGTATATCCATCACAGGTTTTTCCTTTGTGGTTCTCATAGGCTTAGAAAAAATAAATCTTACATATGTAACACATTATTTTAAACCAAAGACAAGTAATTATTGATCACAAAGAAAAGAAACAAACAAAGATTAAAAAAAAAATCTACACATTAACTTCAATCTCCATCCCCAACATTTTTGCTTTTTGTTTTCTCGATTTATATATTTTATATTGCCTATCTCTTAACAAATTGCTCTAGCTATTATTATTTTTGATAGATTTGTCTTTTAGTCTTTATACTAGAGACTTTAGTGATTTACATACCACAATTATAGTATTAGAGTATTCTGGGTTTGTTCACGTGCTTACTTTTATCAGTGGTTTTGTACTTTCAAATTTTTTTGTTTGTTTTTGGTTTTTTTGCACATTGTCCTTTTTCTTCATTTAAAAACTCTCTTTAGCATTTCCTGTAAGATTGAGTGTGGTGGTGAAGAATTCATTCAGCTTTTATTTGTCTAGGAGAGGCTTTGTCTTTCCATGTTTGAATGGGACTGTGTCCTGGTCACAAGACTGCTTCAGGACTCACACTCTAACCAAGGTTGGTAGGCCTGCCTTTGTTGTAGGAGTGTGTCTCCTGCTGAGTCTCTGAGTGGGAAGAACTGCTCTTGATCTGTAGCTGAAAGAAGCTAGAGCTAAATGACATGGCTGCCTTAGGATCTACAGTTGAAGTGAGGTTGGCTGGTTTCCCTCCCAGGACACGGATGGTGTCTCCCAACAGGTTCCTGAATGGACAGGAGTATTCCAGAACCATAGTTCAGAGGCTTTAGCTGGATCACAGGCTGTTTCCAGGTCCACAGATGTGATCAAAGTCATTGAACCTGTTCCCTGAGGCATGAGTGAATGTGACTCCTCCTGCATCTTTGGCAATGAAGGACCAAAGCCAATGGGGCTTTAGCTTAGTCCACAAAGGTTCATAGTTGTTTTCCATTCGATAGCCAGTAGCATGATCAGTGAACCTGTCATCTGGGCACAGTCCTCCCTCACCAAAATGGCTTTTCTCAGTCTTGGGCTCCACTGAGGTTTTGCAACCACATCTTGAGTTCTAAATCTCCCACAAAGTCATGTTAGTTTATAGATAGCTTTCAAATTATTGTTTTTGTGTGGTCTATAAGTAGAGGATTTTTTATTCTATCAACTTACTGGAATGATTCCTTCAGGCTTTTTTTAAATGTCATTTTCTCATTGAGCTCAAAGGGGAGGGAGAAATTAAAAACAAACCAACCTATTTTCATAGTTACACTTACATGTACTTGAACAAAGCAAGTAGATGTGAGATTCTTTTTTTTTAACCAGTGGTATTTAAAGTGTGGTCCAAGGAAACTTAAAGTTTCTGTTGAGACCAGGCAATCTGAATCACCAAAAATATGTTTTGTAATAATAATAAAATGATATTTGCCTTTAATATGATGACACCATCATTTTGACAGCTAATAGAATATTTGAATATGTATTCCTGTTTTCTCAAGAAGTTGGATAGTTTTAGGGCATATATGTGTACATTTTCAGATGTTAACTTAGATTGTACTCAGTATTACTGATGTGCTCTTGCTGCCAGCTTTCTGTTATATGTGTTATCTTTTTAACTTCATTTTCATCCAGAATGTTGATATTTTGAAATCCCTAAATTTTCCTTGAGCCCATGTGGAAGGACACACACACACACATGAATTGAATAAGTGTACTTTGTTGTCTTAAAAGCGCTTAAAATTTAAAAAGTTTAAAATGACTATTATTTTAGTATTTGACAATTATTTATTCTCGAACAAGTACTTGCCTTTATCTTTAAAAATTCGTTACTGAATTAAGACAAATATTAGAAGACTCACTTTCTCAATTACAGCAGAACTGTCTAGATCCAAATATGATCAAAATGATATAACTGACATATCAGAGAGTTCTTTGACTTACACAAAGAAGAATCTCTTCTAGACAGAATTATAAATAAGGAATAAAAATATTTAAAAAACAATAAAAACAAAAAGAAAAAATTAGAAAAATCATGATAATAAAAATTTTAAAAAGATATAAGAATATGACGAATCTATATTTGACTTTGTAAATGTCAAGTAATTTGTTTCATCTTTTGAAATAGAACCTTATTGAATAGTATACGTAATGCCAGTTATCATTTGAAGATCAATGTTCTAAATTTTAAAAGAAAATGTTAAATTTTCATGAAGATCTTTGTTACAATTTTTACACTAGAAATAAAAAACTGTGGAAACACAGACTAAGTTATTATATCGCATTTCTTGAAGATGTGAGTCCAAAAAGCTAAAAGACTAAAAAAGTTGTGTACATTTTATATTGTTAAATGCTAGCAGAGTAAAAAAGGTAGCAAAGAAAACCACAAAAATTCCATTTTTAAATGATACAATAACTTGTCAAATTGAAGATTTATTAATAAATGTATGAATAATGTTAGTACCTCATTTAGAGTATTGTACTTTGTGCTAGTGGCAAAAAGCAACGGTAGGTAAAACTGTTGACATTTACACACAAATCAGTAATTGGCAACACATTGTACTAGTTATTGCATTCTTTACTACCACATAATCTTAGGAGAAAAAATAAATTCTTTTGGTTTTCAGTTCAGTATGTAAGGAGCTTGGAAGTCATCAATCTTGTTCTCACAACAAGAACATAGTTGAATATACTGGAATTTAATAGGTCTTCCTTGATCAATCAGAGAATTGAGGTCATGGGGCAAACTGCTGTCCTCAAAACTGTAGAGACAGAGGTATACGCAGAATCACAACATTCTGAGGCAGAAGTCTAAGATGTAAAACCTCCACTGGGGAGTTCCCATAGAGCTCAACACGTTGAATGCTCCTAGGGGGTGGCAAGCGGGGAGGGAAGAGAAACTTGGCACCCCTTCTTCCATATCTCAACCTGAGGTCTCTTCATCTGTATCCTTTTTAACATCCTTTATCATAAACCAGTAAATGTAAGTAAGTATTTTCCTGAGTTCTATGAGCCACTCAAACAAATTAATCAAACTCAAAGAAGGGGTGATGAGAACCTCAATTCGAGCCAGTTGGTCATAAGTTCTGAAGGCCCAGACTTGCTACCAGTATCTGGGAAGAAAGGAGTACAGTTTTGGAGACTGAGCCCTTATCCTGCAGGATATGATGCTATAGTATAGGACTGAATTGGAAGACACCCAGCTGGGGTCTGTTACTTGATGTGTGGGGAAAGAAACCCCACACATTTGGTCAAAGAAGTCTTCCGTGTTGATTGTTGTGGTGTGAGAACAGAGAAAATACCCGATTAAGAGATTTAAAAAAAAAAAAATCATAAATAATTGATATCAGGTTAGTGCGATTTGTTGGAATAAGCCTAGGCTCAGGGAAACATGTAGTTTGGGAATAGAAAAGATGAAAGGGTGGAGAGTGAGGAACATTTGGTTCTTCAGTGGCTACCTGGTCACCCATGGCATGAAGCTATATTGTTCTCAGCTACTAAAGGTAAAAGTTATCAGTGGAATTTGGTATCAGATGGAATTTAGAGATGGATCAAACTCCCAGGAAGATGATTCACCAGCTGCATAAAGAAATCTACACTAGTAAGAAAAAAGGCAAAACCAATCCCTTCGTTATTGTTATCTATAATAGCTAAAATGAAATTGAAGGAGAGTGCTGGGTCTGACCTTGATGGTACACCAAGCTTAGATTTCAGTGAGTCTGACTTTTAGCCACCAGCTCAAACCTGACACCTAAGGACAAAATTATGCAGAGACAACAGAAAGTACCTCTGAGACCTGTGGTTACCAAGAAAGTAGTTAATGTGGGGGAAGGACAGAACCACAAAACTATTGAAACCAGATGGTAAAGTGCGAAGAAATTATTCCATTTTGTTGTTCCATATCATCAGCTTTCTGATGAACCTTTACTAAAATTGATTGTGCTAATAACTAATTTAGGAGCAGTGTCTTTGGTTTTAAATTCTGCAGAGTGGAAGAGCATGTTTGGTTGATACAGGACTTACAACTACAGTCACCTGACAGGTTCTTCCTGCCTCCGACACAGATAAAACCAGTTCACTGAGACCATGGTATTGCAGTAGAGTTTTATTGTCAAGAGACCAGCCCATATGGGAGAACTGGAGTTACTGCTTAAATCAGTCTCCTGGAAGGCTCAAATATTAGAGATTTTATGGACAATTTGGTGGGCGGTAGGCTAGGGAATAAGTGCTGCTGATTAGTTGAGGATGAAATCATAGGAGTGTGGAAAATAGTCCCTATGTGCCTCTGGGTGGGGCCACAGAATCTGTTGAGTCGTCAGTCATAAGCCTGGGAGGGATCAGTCTGAAAGATTCAGAAAAACAATCTTAGGTTTTACAACAGTGGCTTTATCATTTTTAGGAGAAATTGGGGAAGTCACAAATCTTGTGACCTCTGGCCGCATAACTCCTGAGCAGTAAGAGATTATAGAAACTATGCCTACATTTTAGCAGAGTTCATGACCCTCTCATAATACTGTTCTTGTGGCCTTTCATTAGTCTTATAAAGGGAATCTTTGGTCCCTGAGCAAGGAAAGGATTAGGGAGAGACTATTTTCATCCTTGCTTTCAAGTTAAACTATAAATTAAATTCTCCCTAAAGTTAGCCTGGGCTATACCCAGAAATGAGCAAAGACACAGCTTGGGAGTCAGAAGTAAGATGAAATCAACTAAGAAAGATTTCTCTTACTGTCATAATTTTGAAAAGGTGATTTCACATCTCATTATCAAATAATTATAGATTATCCGGACACACAGAAAGTTATTCTTGAGGAAATGACCAGCCTGTTGGACTAGATGAAAGCCACTGTAAGATATTTATGTCCTCAGAAGGAGGATGTCCAACTTGACCTATAAATGCCAAGTGGAACACCCCAGATGAAGCAGTTCATATGCAAGCCATGTGGGATTGACTTTATGATGACAGGGATATTCACCCACTGAATATTCCCATTACTCAGGTCATGGAATTTGCTATGATTAAGGGGGTGCTTTTTACATGGGAACCCCAAATGACATTAATCCTGCAGACTCAAACAATAGTTCAAAAAGTTTTATCAAATTTGTTATCTCAGCCTCTCCTCATGGTTCTTATGATGCTAATAAAAACATTAGGTTAATTAACAAGAGAATGGTGAAGGATATAGGGGAGAGTCAAAGGATTCATCCAGAAAAGATTTCTTCCAGAAAAGAAATTTTTACATGGCTATTTGAAAATAAGATGGATAAGGAGAACATTGATAGTGGTAAAACTAAGAGGAAGAAGAATGAGGAGAGTCATGGGACTTTTCCCATCAGAGTGGAAATCTTCAGATGATTATTTAAAAATGGAATGAATAAAATGGGAATTGGTAGGGTTAAAACAAATGTCTTACTACAATATTACTGACGGTTGGGTGGACCAAAGGGAGCCCTGCTGTTCCTCCAACATTAAAGAGCCCCAAACCAGTTTACTATATTTCTCCCCACTTGGAGACATTTTAAAAGCACAAAGGTAAACACTACAATTAAGAACTGCATCTGAAATTGCCTAGGGATAGTGGTTAGACTGGTTAATCAAGGTAAAAATTGACAAAGAGGCCAGGGTCTCTTGGCCCAGTCCCTGGCTATGAACTCAAACCCTTTTGTACAAGAGAGGATAAAATGGTCTGGGGGTGGAAAAGAGAAGTTTCTGGAAACAGAACATAAAAATGTAAGGGTTCATAAGATTACAAAAGTTGGTATATTCTTGTTGTACCTCTTTTACCTGACTGTATTATTGAAATGGACATTGCATCTGACTGGGGAATGTTTCCCCTACCTAGCACTGTAAAACAGCTGGCATGTAAATCGACCATTCAAGCAACTTCAATTGTACAAACTTAATGGGAATCAGTAATATTGCCTGAGCCCACACAGTGGAGAGTGGAACCTGGAGTGCTGGTAGGAAGGAATTCTCCACCTGATAGTCTTCTGTGGAATGTGTACTAGGGCTTATGGCAAAAGCCTGTGAGCACCTCCCAGTGACTTTGGACTTTGGACTGCAGGATTTTCACTTGAGGTGTATTTACTGCCTTACTATGGGAAGTTCATTGAAACCCCTATTACTGAAAGATGTAAAATGATCTTGACACCTGAACTACCCATGCTGTCTTGAATGAAGTTAGAGAAACATTCTAATGGGGACAGCAGTACCCAGAAAAATACTGTAATAAAATGGAAATGGTTTATTCAAGATTATGCTATCTGGAAAATGCAAAAAGAGAATACTAAAAAGTAGAGAGCTTTTTAATCCTAGGGCTGACTTTGGAATGATGTGAGGAGCTGCTGGATTTTATAGATACCTGGACAATGTCCTATGAACAACTCTTGATTGACCAACAAAGATTTTCTTGGTTTACTGACAGCAATTCAATGTGAACAGACAAAATTCTGTTTGGAAGTCTGTTACTTTGGTCAAAGAAGGTTAAAAACAGATCAAGTCAGTGGGCTGAATTGCATGAATTAAATAGTGGTAGAATCCCTGTGTTGGGATTTTACTGACTCATGGGTAGTGACCAATGGACTGGCCATAGAGTCAGGCAGAAGGGCAATGAATGCCTGACCTATTAAAAGAATGTCCATATAGTGTATGGCCCTATAGAAATGTATCTGAACATTAAAATCAAGTAAGTCAATGCCCATCAGGATAATTTACTTCCAGGCTCAGAAAGTGACTGGAACTGACAAGCAGGTATCCTCATGTGCTCCTTTAAGGTGGTCACCTGGGTACATGAAATAAATGGATGTGGGGGTACTGCAGCAGTGCAGAGAAAGGCTGAATACAGATAATGTTCCTTTTGTACCATCTCAGGTACACAGTGCCAGTGAGAACTGTTCTGATTTTCAGCAAGAGAGAGAGACACAGACTGCCCATGGGTATGGGGCAGATTCCCTGGTGGGAAAGCCATGAACATAGCAGGAAAGACCTATGAGATAAACTGACTTTGGACTGCAGGATTTTCACTTGAGGTGCATTTACTGCCTTACTATGGGAAGTTCATTGAGGGGCTACAAACGGGTCTTAACAGGAATAGACACAGACAGGCTTTGCTTTCCCAGTAGAGGATGTAAATACTGAGAGAGACATTACAAAAAAAAAAAAAAAAAAACAGAAGATATTGCATGGATTCCAATGGTCAGTCATTATTTTTTCAGATCAAGGAACACATCTCATAATGTCCAACAGTGGGCAGAGAGAGAGACAGAGAGAGAGAGAGAGAGAGAGAGAGAGAACCTATTCAGTGCAATAGTTTGTTAGAGAAATAGAACAAACAAAACACTGGTTGTCTACACAGGAGGTAATGAAAACATGAAGAGCTGACTTCACGAATGGGTGCTCACACTCAACATGAGTGGGATTAAACGTGTTCCCCCAGTAAATTTTTCTGTTTTCCTGGGAGATCTAGGGAAGAGAGGGTGGGGAGGATACTAGTATGACTATGTAACTCTTGACAAAGGGAGAGTACATTACTCACAGAGTACCCTATGAGTAAAATCCCAACACAGTGATTCTACCACTATTTAATTCATGCAATTCAGTCCATTGACTTGACCTGTTTTTAACCTTCTTTGACCAAAGTAACAGACTTTCAAACAGAATTTTGTCTATTCACATTGAATTGCTGTCAGTAAACCAAGAAAATCTTTGTTGGTCAATCAAGAGCTGTTCATAGGACATTGTCCAGGTATCTATAAAATCTGGTATAATGGCTCAATTTTGTTCTTTTTTCCCCAAATTACCTATTTTTTTTTTAAATTTTCTACTTGATGCAGTGGTCCTAGGACCAGGGCTACAACAAGTGCTAGAAACAGGTATGGTTTCTAAGCAAGAAACTGTAACTATGTTTTCAAACATTATGTTAAAATTTCCAAAGGCCTAATGGGGGTAGGTTACACTTTCACCCCGTCTAGCAAAGTTGGAGCTAATAATGAAGGTACCTATATTACCTGGTGGTTAAAATAGCTCACTAATTCTGTACCTATATAACCTCCCCCTATCTGAATGAGAGTAGTCTGAGGAGGGAGTACTTGCTAGACTAGTATTGCAGTCTAAATACAGATCAACACAATGGCAATTCTAATGATATCCATTTCAAAGGTGAAAAATTTTGAATAATAATGGAGAGAAGAAGGAATCATAGCTGAGAATAAAGAAGTCAATAAGTGGATTATTAATTGAGGGAAATTCAATACTACATTAACAACTCAAAAGAGTCTCAGAGCAAGAGATGACACAGTTTCCTAGCTCAGTTATTCCAGATACCTGACAGTGTGAAGCTGTGTATTTACCAATGGGACTCCTGCGTTTGGAACCTGACAGGTTTGAAAGGAAGCCTACAAAGCCGAGTGATCTTATACTGAAAGATACTCATTCACTATAAAGGACCAGACTAAGTATTAATGACTGAATGGGTTTCTAGTAATGTGGCAGTGCCTTTTGAGTTGTATGTTCTTTAGATGTAAGGGATTTGCTCTCAAAAACCAGGGGGTGGCCTGTGTTGTAATATATTTATATATTGACTTTTGTCCAAGGTTCCTGGCTCCTAACTTTCATAGTCTTTGTTATAATGTTGGAGTACTTTAGGCCTCAGGAAACAGAATCTCTCTCTCTCTTTCTCTAACCTTCTTCTGTTCTTCTTTAACCTGTCCAAGGCAGGACTCTAATCCTATTGTTTGTCAAAAGACCTTGATTACAGAGTGCGTCCAGCCAGGGCCGCATATCCTAGAGGAAGGAATGCTACACAGGTCAAGAAAAGTCTGAACAGATCAAGGAACTGTTTAGTTTAGACCCTGTGATTTTTGACCAATCACATTATCAATCTTGCCTATGTAATGAAGCCTCCATAGAGACCGCAGAGGACAGGATTCCAAGAGCTTCTGGATAGCTGAACAAGTGGTGGCTCCCGGACAGTGGAGCCCCTAGAGAGGGAGGGCATGGAAGCTCTTCTCCACCACCTTGCTCTAGGCATCTCTTCATCTGTATTCTTTGTACTATTCCTTATAATAAACTGGTAAACATTAAAGAAAAAAAAAAAAAAAAAAACCTTCCATGGGAATTACTCAGTTGTATCATGTCCAGTTTCAACAGAAAAATGACAAGTGATACTAAGACAAAAAATATACTTTGAAAAGATGGAAGATGGAGCAAGTGTCGGACTGAAACTCAAACATGACAGATACTGCTATTATAAAATTAAGAATTTAAAAGAACTATGATAAGTATGCTAAGGGCTATAATAGAAAAAAGTGCACTATATACAAGAATGCATAGGTAGTGTAAGCAGAGAAAAGGGAAAGTGTAAGAAAGAATGAAAAGGGAGTGCTAGAAATCTGGAAGAGCTGTGTAACTCATCAAACCAATATTTGCCAAATGGCCAATGCATTATGGTTGAAAATTATGAATGAATCATAAGATCTATTTAAAGTACAAGGGATATGTATATTTTTTATTTTAGCAGTGTATTAAAAGACTATTCATATTATTTCAGTTGCCACAGTGCAAGTATCCTATAAGAAACAACTGCTGGCCAATTTTGGTATAGAATCAGTAAAGAATATTCACAATTTTATGAAAGGCTGTTAATATACCGTATCTGTGTGAGCCCAACTGTATCTGTGTGAGCCCAGAATTCTTTGAAATTTTTAACCAATATCACAACATATTGCAAGAAAATGCAGAAAAGACAATCCATATTTCTTTTATTAAATCAGATATTAAAGAAATTTGCAAAAATATAAATTTTTGTCATTCTTCTCAATAAATTCTATTTTATTTTGGAAAACATGGTCCTTTTTAAATTTGAAATTGTTCTTATACTAAGAATTTTTTTATGTCTTTAATAATTGCATAATCAAATGTATTTTTAAACATTTTACAGTTTTAATTACTAACAACTGACATAAACTAAAGTTGTTTGGGTTTCTGAATTATTTTAAAAGTGTAAAGTGATATTGACACCAACAATTTCAATAATCACTGCTGTAACCAAATGGGTAACATTTCCCACCATCTAATTAAAACAGTAAAGATGGGGTGATACTTGATGATTTAAACTCAACATTGAATTGTTTTAAGTTTTGTTTTTACACATATTGAATATAATTTCCATTTTAATTTACTTTTTATTTATTTGACCAATGAGTACATATTTTACCCCAGTATTCAGTTTTATAAATGTAACAGATTATTATTTAACTTATCTATTTTTTGTTGTTGAATATATACAAATGATTATTTTATCATCCCTGCTTTAAGCCATACTTAAAATACTGTGGTATAGGTCTCCTTCCAAAGCAATATAAAAGGTGCTGTGACAGAGATGACTTCAAAGATAAGATCATAGCAAAGTTTTGCCTAGAATAACAAATACCTGCCTCATAGAACTTTTATGAGATAAAATAATATTATTAATTGCTTGAAATATTGTCTACACAATAATTCTAAGTTCTATATAAATGTTTGTTAAACATATTCATACTTTATTGATAAAATAAAGCCCAGAGAATACCATCCTTTCCACTTCCTCCCAGAAAAATTGGAACTTCACTTTACCTTTTAATTAGAGACCTAGCCCAAAGGAACATTCAATCTGAGCATTTTAAGTTAGATGCCCTTCTCTCAGCTTTTTCAGAATAAAATGTATATTCATCAAATGAGAAGTGCTAGTGAAGCATTACACTTATGAATTGGTAAATAATGTCTATTGCTTATGATATAAAAGTTCAACCAATTGGCATTTGAGAGCATTTCATTTTTTATTGACTCCTGCTCTTCTAAACAACTCTTACAGAAAGGGCACTACTATAGTCATTATTTTGTGATGTGAAAAATAGAAAAGTAATAATCTCTAACTCTACATGACTACAGTATGGAATAGAATAAACATAAACTTTCATTGGAGCTGGGGTGGATATTTTCTAAAAATGTATAAATGTTTACTATTTAGCAATGACTTCTACCTAAGATGGAGGTGACTGAATTTGACCACAGTGTACAATACACTGTATCCCGAAAAGAAGGAAGATATTTTGAAAACTAACCAATTTTTGTGTGTGTGCATATGTATGTATGTATAAATGTACATGTATGTATATATGTAAGCAGGTATATATGTATGTATGTATATATGTATGTGTCTGCTTTTAAAGTGCTAACTCACTTTAAAACTATAGGTGATCATGGTAATATATTAGAATATCATAAAATGCCATAAAACTGTTGATAAATGAAATATTGGGTAATGTGAATGCTTATTATGTATGATAATCAAAGCTGATCACTGTGATTTTTCTAAAACATTATTTATGTGAGTTTATCATATTTGTTCCACTTTCTTAATAATGCTTGATATTTCTTAACATTTATAATAGCAATACATCTATTTGGCATTATTATTCATTTTGTAGGAGATGACTATATTGTTTATTCCTTTTCACCTTGACAATGGCATGACATACAATAGAAGATAATAATAACTCTATTTAAGCGAAGTCATTTGACATTCTAGGATATGTTATATAATTAATAGAATAATGATATTTACTATTTTCATAGAACAAACTATTTTGTATTTTACAACATTTCAGTCAGTAGTCTTGAAGTTAGTACAATTTTTTAAATGTATTTCTCAAACTTAGTTTTGATTGAAGCAAATAACTTATTTGAAGTTATGAGCAAAAATTTTTAAAAATCTTGGGATATTCATGGTATGTCACTAATTACACACTATATTAAATTGCTTCAAATCATTTCTATATATGACTCTTCTTCTCTTGCTAGATACAAATCATTGAAAGAAAGTTTATGATCTTCTATAATATCAAAGGATAAAGTATTATCAAAGAATAGTGTCCTAGACACACAAAAAAAGCATCATCATTTTTTATGCTTTATTTATATGTTTTTTAACTGATTTCTCTAACTTAAGTCTCACATTGCTCTTTCTTTATTTTCCTTATACTCAGTATCATCTTGGTAAAATGCAAAGCTATGCATGTCATTCGTCATCTGAAAATGTCTCTGTGGGTCTTCTTTGCATATGATATTAAGAAAAAGTCAAAGAATGACACAAGAAATTTTTCATAACCCAAATTTGACATTTCTTTTATCTCCTCATATTGATCCTTCTCCTTAGATATCTAATGTTTTTCTGACCATCTAGTCCACTAAGTAAATTAGTAAACTGCTCATTAATATTATCTTTTGCTATTATTTTCCTGATATCATAAAAGAAAGTAATCGTGTTGTTTTAATTCAATTGTAATTTAGTATTTCACCTTATAGCACTTACCATACTTCCTGTAATGGTAAGTGTGTGCATATATATATGTGTGTGTGTGTGCGTGTGTGTGTGTAAAATCACATAGGTGTAGAGCAGAAAATATATGTAAAACATAAGACTTGAAAATTTTGAAATCTGAGTCTTTCAAAAACAGAAAATGTTTAATTTCTATCAGTAGTGTCTAGCTGTCTCCATGAATTTTCATTTGTTTTCATGAGGTAATATGTTAGCAACAAACTTATAAAACTTGTGATTTTTTTTACATTAATTACTTCAAAAATATCCATTGAGAGTGTAATATTTGTCACAAACTATATTTGGTACAGAGACTTAAATGGGTCAAAGCCATACCCTATCCTTGCCTTTGGGAAACTTATAGGCCCATGAGAAAAATGCATATTTAAAAAATAATAATAATAATAAATGTCTACACATGGCGATAGATAGAGTTAATATAATTTAATATAACCTTTCCATCTTTAAGAAATATGTATGTATGTATGTTATATGGATAGAGAGAGAGAGAGAGAGAGACCTCCTACTCTTCACTCTGCCCTTACTCCTATTTGCAGTTTTATTTTCTGTCAATCTACCTCTCTGGGTTTTCAATTAGTTCTCTGTCAATACTGTTAATACTACTTCCTTGTCTACTAACCATCCTAGCATTTTTAATTCCCACTAACTACTTGATAGATGCATGAAATCAGAATCCCCATCTATTTTTTTCTCATTTTAAAATAGTTAAATGAACTTCAAAAACTGTATAGACCACAAATTACAGACTTTTTCATCCCCCAGGCATTTTTATTATTGATTAGTCCACAAAAATATCATTTTATTTATGATTATCATTTTAAATACTGTTCATGATGAGTGACACACATTCTCTCCTTACCCCCATTTCAGACTCTTACATTTCAGATCATAGTCTTACTACATGGTCATGCAAACAAATTTAATAGGAATATTGAGGATAACCAGGAAGTTAAATTCAGTTGCCCTCATATTAATCTCAAGAGAGATTTCTAGTTTTCTTTCCTTTTTTTTCTACCTCTCTGAAGAATTATAACTCCATTACTCTAATGCTAAGACTTTTTAAAAAATAGTTCATGTTCCCATCTTCTTTGCTTCTGTTTGTTTATAATTATTATCTGAATTAAATATTATATAAATCAATGCTTCTGTTAAATAACTTAGTCACTTAAAATATGTTGGCTATTATTTAGAAGTACATTTTCATAGAGCCAGGCTCTTTTTATTAAGTTTAGTATGGTTTTACTCATAAATTATTATTAAAAGCAATTTAAATTCAGTGGCAGAAAAAATAAGTGCTTTTACAGAAAACACAAGATGGAAAAACTGTTCAAAAATACTATTCTTTTTCTTTTAACTCTTGAATTCAGGGGTACATGTACATATTTATTACACAGGTAAACTTGTGTTGTGGTAGCTTGTTGTACAGATTATTTCATCACCCAGGTATTAAGCGTAGTATACAATAGCAATGAAATGGAATCAGCACAAATGCCCCTCAAAGATAGACTAGATAAAGAAAATGTTATACATACACACTATGGAATACCATGCAGCCATAAAAAAGAATGAGTTCATGTCATTTTCAGGGACATAGATGGAGCTGGATGGAACGTCTATGGATGGACATTCTTACCTTTCAATTTTATGCCTATTTCTTTCTTTCCTTTTTTTTGAGACGGAGTCTTTGCAAATTAACACAGGAAGAGAAAACCAAATACTGCATGTTCTCACTAATAAATGGGAGCTAAATGATGAGAACACATGGACACATAGAGGGGAACAACTCACGCTGGGGCCTATCAGAGGCTGGAGGGTGGGAAGAGTTAGAGGATCAGGAAACGTAGTTTTCTTTTACAGTTAATTTAGAGTTTGTCTCATCGATGTTGCAGGCAGAAAACTTGAGTGCAGAATAACCCAGATATGATTACAGGACTCTACAGTGGTCACTAACGCACTTTTGTGTATGTTTGCTCTTCACTATAGTGAACTAACATCAGAAGTTTCTAAAGACAGTCCATTTGTCAGCATCGTAATTCAACTTTATTTTAAGCTGGTTTTGCAGGGGTGAAAACAAAACAACTGCTTATAATTGATGAATTGGGTAACTGCATATGTAAGATTTTTCATAATTCAGAATAGGAGAGGAAATTTAAGGTAGAAATAGAAGCACTGTTTCTTTCTCAGTGATGAGAAGACATCCCAGGGACATAAGAGAGAATATGAATTTAATGCATCCCAGTGCTTCCGTTATAAATACATATGGCTTTTACTTGGTTAATAAGACCACTAAATTGTGTATTGAAAATGTGCTGAGTGTAGATTTTAAGAGCTCGTATCACACAAAAAGTTTAGCTCTAGAAGGTGATGGATAGGTTAAGTTTCATTCCTGTAGTAATTGTTTCACTATGGATATGTATCTCAAAACATTGTGTGGTACTCCTTAAATTTATACAATACAAAATCAGTCTCTCTTGCTACCTCAGTTACTGAGTTACTACACATTCATTTACACATTTTTGTCTTTCAATTTTATGCCTTTTTTTTGAGGCGGAGTCTTGCTTTGTCACCCAGGCTGGAGTGCAGTGGCGCAGTCTCGGCTCACTGCAAACTTCATCTCCCAGGTGAAAGCGATTCTCCTGCCTCAACCTCCTGAGTAGCTGCGTTTACAGGCCCTGCCACCATACCTGACTAATTTTTGTATTTTTAGCAGAGATGAGGTTTCACCATGTGGGCCAGGCTGGTCTCGAACTTCTGACCTCAAGGGATCCACCCGCCTCGGTGTCCCAAAGTGCTGGAATTACAGGCATGAATCACCACACCCAGCCAATTTTATGCCTATTTCTTGAAAAGCAAATTTAAACACATTCCAAGGACTAATTTATCTAAGTATTAAAAACTTATAGTACACCAAATTTCCATGTCAGCTAAAATGGTTTCCAGATAGGTTTGGGCATTTGAATCAATGACATCACAGTTTGGTTAGAAATCTATCAATAATTTTTTTTCTAAACAGTAATATTTAGTATTATTGTGACATGATATTGTGAAGAGAATATAGTGCTAAGAAAATATGTATTCTCTTCATATCTGCAGAATAATATAATTTAGATATTTAAACTTATATCTAAATTAGGAATGCTCTTTCCAACTAATAAAAAAATAAATTTGTATACATATATGTATAGTAAAATATCCATAAATATTTCTATCTCTATATCTATGTATCTTCTCCCATTGTTGTAGGGTGATATTGACTGATGCTGTTTTTTTTTTTTTTTCCAAAGTCTCCAGAAAACAGAAAATAACATTGTATAAAGGTCACTTTTCTGTGATTTTTCCCTCCATTCTTTTTTGTTTTGTTATATTTATAAGGGTAGGGAGCTGAGATCCCTGAAAAGTATATTTCCCAGATACCCTTCCAGACCACCAGTTAAATTCTGACAGTGAGAAGTGCTTGTTGGAGATGGGGAGATCTTTGGAAGGGGCTTAATTTCTCTCTCTCTACTCCTGGCTCTTGTTAGCCCTTCATCAGCATCAAAACCGAGCATCGCAGAACCTCTTGCTGGGTCCAGGCATCAGCACTCTGAGGCTTCTTGGTGGCTTTCCTGCCTCCACTGATTTGTTCCCTGTCCTTACGATTTTGTCATTTTTCACAATATCCTATAAATGGAATCATGTAGTAGGAAGCTTTTGTAAGTCTGGCCTCTTTCACATATAATAATGCATTTGGAATTCATCTATATTTTTGTATTGATCAATAGTTTCTGTTTGTTCCCCCTTGTTGTGGCTGAGTTCTATTACATACATGTGAAACAGTATTGTTTATGTATTTAACAGTTGAAAGATATCTCAGTAACTTCCAGTTTTAGGTAACTGTGAATAAGGACATTTTAAACATTCACAAACGTATTTTTGTATGAATATGCATTTTCATTATCCTGAGGTAAATAGAGCAAGATTACTGGGTCTTATGGTGAGTGCACAATATATTATAAAATAAAATGCTAGCTGTTTTCCAAAGTGGCTATACTGTCTTGCAACCCAGAAGTAATGAATGAAGATTACAGTTGTTCCTCATCCTCACCAGAACATGAACTACTTTTTAAGCATTAAAATAATTACCAGTGTCCAAATAGCCTTTTAAAAAATAAATAAATAAGCAAATTAAAAAGTGTTTCAATTTCATTCCTAATCTCAGTTACTAATATGATATGAGCTTCTAAAATCTTGGAATCAAATTGGACACTGCCATCCTAATTTGTGTTTTACATTGCGGATTAGACTTTTCTCAGGTTTATACAAAATATATGTTAGTATCCTTTGTATCAATGCTTTATGTATTGCTAAGGAGTTTTGTTTCCTCTAATGTGCCTTGCACAGTGCTTGAGACCAGATACATGTAGTTGGTTATTATTAAAGATGGGTTCTGCCTCTGTTGCCCCTGGAGTTTGTCCTGATTGATAACAAAAATGACCTCTGCTCCATCATTTCATCTTACCATGTTTTCATTTTTTTTTCCTAAATTATTTGGCAAACTACAATATGTTATACGGAAACTTTGAGACTAAAAATGAAAAGACATGTGCTTAGTTGACAGAAACAGGAAGGCTAAGTTGCCTTGTAACAAACAACAAAAGAACAATACCTTTATATTATGAAGGAACCCAGAGAAATTGCTGTCTAAATAAAGCCCAATATTGTGAAGCTATACAAATAATTTAAAATATATTGGTGCAATGTTCACTGTTTTTTAATTTGTACACTAGAAGCACAAACCTCACCATTAAACAATGTATCCATGTAACAAACCTACACATACTTTCTCAAATAAAAAATAATAAAATAAAATAAAAGATCTAAAATTTATTTTTAAAGTAGCAATTCAATCAAAGCAGCCAGTTTTGTATATATTAATGTTCATTCTAAGACAAGTAGCTGTTTGGTTATTAATATATCATCAACATACATTTTCATCACAAATTATCAAATTGATAAATGCAATTTGAAAAGTACTGTACTCTGATCACATGAAATTAATTAGAGTTGATTAAAGTTAGAAAATCAAAATGGAAACCATTTTTTGTTCTAAATTATTTTAGTTCTCTTCAACTGTCACCCTTGAAAAACTGCATAGAGTTTTTATGATCTCTATAAAGACTTCACAGAGTTTTCATGATGACTGAGTAAGTACTATATTAAAGTGCTTAGAGAGTGTCTTTTACGTGGTAGCTATTAACAATTTGGTGTACCAATATTCTCCTACACAATTGTAATATTTGTTTATCGTCTACAAGACAAATTTAAAATATCTTTAGAAATAATAATTTTTCAAGGTCTAACCTCAATTAACCTTTCTAATCTTCTTTCTGCAAGTATGAACCAAACTAAATTATTCCTAGTCTCTGAGTATTCACTGTGTCTCTCTAAATTTCTGTGTTTGACATACCCTTTATTTGAATCTTTGCAAATTTAAATCTAAAATCCCCAGGATAAAATTCATTTCCTGTAACAACTGAATCCTAATATTGTGTTTCTTTTATAATCCGTCTATCTATCTGGTTTATCACATTGTGCGTGCACTTTTTGTAGTCTGTACAAAAGTATGTATCTTGTATATCTTTCTTTGTAGTATTTTGTGCTTTGAAATTAATGTTACAATTGGAATCCAAAGCATCTCTCTTTTGAGAAATTATTAATCTACTAAAGTGGGCCAGCAAATATTTATTTTTTGAATAGATTAATGAATTGTCATATGAATAACTGTACATTAAGGAGATGGTTGGCCAACTGTACATGAGTGTTCGTTACCGATTTATTGCACCTGGACAGGAAATAACTAAAGTTATTTCTATCTTTATTGGACTAGCATCAGTCTAGTAGTGTATAAATAATTCTTTTTCACCTTTCCATTAAAATATCAGTAAAGAATTTTAAAACACTAAAATTAAAATTTTTAAATAAAATTAGAAAATTGCATGCAATTAAAATGGAACATTGATCAAATAACCATTGTTCTCTGGTAGGAAAAGGCAAAGCTAATGGGTTAGGAAACTACTGGAGCTCAAACTGTGCATTAGTATTTGAAGTGAGAGAGTCAGGGTTACTGAAAGGTGGAAAGAGGATGATCTCCTCAGCCACACTAAATATCCACACATTTAATGGCTTTTGTTAATGGCCATGAAACCAAGCAGCCACATCATTTTTAGGACAACTCTTTTTGAGACATCCTTTGAATATCTCTATCATGTACTTTCCATCCACAATGCTCGAATTCTAAGGTATCCCTTTCCATATTCATTCTGGTGGAAAGAGATCCTAAGATGACATTGTGACTGGTAGTGTGAGGGGACAGAATCCTCATCGAATCCTGTTATGTGAAATTGGCAATATATATCAACAGATAAAACAACAGTAACAATATCACCTGTGTGAATGTATGTATATAAATATGTGTGTATATACATACATATAACTTACCAACAGAAATACATTCTGAGAAATGCATCGTTAGGTGATTGCATCATTGTCTAAAACATCATATCTTTATACAAACTTAGCTGGCATATATATATATTTATTCACATATTTTTATATAAAAAACAAATGTCCCAGCACCACTATTGATGACAGTGATTTCCTCTACTTGACCTGCAGTGACAATATCAAGTGCCATATGTAAGATTTCTATATATGCTCCCTTATAATCATATGGAACCACCATTGTATATGTGGTCTACTATTGACCAAAAGGTCATTATACAGTGCATCACTGGATATAGATAGGTAGATAGATAGGTAAATGGATATTCTTAAACATACCTACACCTACCTCTCTACCTATCTATATATATACACAAATATACATACATATCTATAAAGGTATGCACACATATCTATATATGTACACAAATATAGATACATGTACTGTGTTTCTTCATACTACGAACATCTCTGATTAAAGGTAACGTTAGCCTCATAGAATGTGTGTTATAGGACAGATTTAATAAAAGAGAACCACAGGCTGGAGTTATTCTTATTTTTATTATGATTATACTTTAAGTTCTGGGGTACATGTGCAGAACGTGCAGTTTTGTTACATAGGTATACATGTGCTATGGTGGTTTGCTGCACCCATCAACCTGTCACCTACATTAGGTATTTCTGCTAATGCTATCCCTCTCCTTGCTCCCTACCCTCGACAGGGCCAGGTGTATGACATTCCCCTCCCTGTGTCCATGTGTTCTCCTTGTTCAACTCCCACTGAGTTATTCTTTAAATGATTGTAGAGGAAGAATTTTTGGAGATAGGAAATAAAGGATGCAGGGCAAAACTGCAGAAGAAAGCTATGCAAGAATCTGAATTTAGCTTTAGTCTGTCTCCACGGAGAACTCTAGACCTCTAATTTTTCCTTTCAGTGGGTTCCTCATTGAGACAAGAAGGCAACTATTGTCTTGCCATTAGCTATTCTCTGTTCCTTATGAATGAGGAAAGGAAACCTTGACAGGGCAGCTTCCAAGGCGCTTAGAGCAATTCTACAGAGAAGTCAGCAGTGTGCCTGTCAGAACCAACACTTACAGCAAACGGGGGCTGGGTATACTGAGCCGATAAAGGAAAAGTGGACAATTTTGGGCCTCTTTTTCTCTTCTGGGTTTAATTCAGAATTGACTGCTGATATTTTCATTATGATTGCACTGAATGCATAGTTTAATTTGAGTAAGATTAAGATATTTATTTAAATAATTATCTTGTGTATGCACATTGCATTTGTTAAACTATGCTTCCAATAAAGTTTTGTATTTTGTTTCAATAAATGTCTTGGATGTCTTTTGTTAAATTGATTGTTTGTTTCGCACTTGGCATCCCATCAGTTTCAGTGTTTCACAATTGAAAGAATTCTAGAAACTCCACAGAGCATACAGATTTAATAAATGTGAATTACATGGTACAGTAGCAGAAAGCACACGCAAGAATGGCAGTCCTAAAATATTTCCAGACAAAATTTCACACACAGCATCCTTTCTAAGTCACACAGGGTGAGGTTTTCTCCCCAGTTGTTAATCACCGCATCTGATTTAGGATAGTTTGGGTGATAGTTCACAGAGGGATCTTCTATAGTCCACTGTTCATATAGCCATGCCAGACTGTGCAACTACCTAAAACAAGTGTTTAAGTTCTCTGATCAACGTAAACATGCAGGTCATGTGCCACCAAAGGAGTTTCAAACTTTAAATAGCTCATTGCCAATTACAAGTTAGTCCATCTTGGCTTACCTTCGCCACAGGTCAGCACTAAACTCGCAGGCATTCCGGAAGATAAATCTGATAACAGTTCAATTTTAAGTTAATTTGTCTTAAAAGCGGCTACATTCAGAATTCTTGTTCAACTCTAAACCATGCAATGTCATTCTGTTTTATGCATCTTTTGCACCATTTTTAGAAACAAAAAAAATCACAAATACCAAAATACTTATTATTTTATGATTTAATATAGTTTAGGCATAATTTTAAAGAAATATTTGAGTTTGCCACATTATCTTGCATAAGTTTGTTCAAATCATATACAAGCTTAACATCTGTAAAAGAGGGGTAAAGGCAAAACTTCCTTCATTACAAAAAGTTGAACTTTTATAAGATATATCAATAAGCTGATTTACTATGACAATTAACTGATTAACAAAACATACTTTGACTAATAATATTTCATCAGAAGAACATCTTGTGAGGTTTTAAATTCAATCTCCTAAGCATTTGATCATAGACATCAGCATTATGGAAAGTTTTGTTATAATTAATCAAATTAACTTTAGCAATTGAACAAATATTAAACCAAACAGCAGATGTATTGTGAGTCAGATTAAGATCATTTAAAAAAATCACTCAATTAAAATTACAACAATATTTTCTAGGCCCCTGTCGACAAAACAAATGGTGTTATATATATCTACTGACTAATACCAAGGACTAAGTCTCAGTTAATTCTTAATTCTAAGTCTCTTGTGGGAATAGCCCTATACCTTTGTGTTAGTTTTCCAATTCTGAGTAGAAACATTATCACACTTAGTAGCTTAAAATAATACAAATACATCATCTCAAAATTCTGTTGCCCAGAAGTCTGACACAAGTCTGACTATGCTAAATATAAGTTGTTGGGAGATCTGTATTCCTTTGTGTAATCTCTATGTGAGGGTCTGTTTCCTGGCTGACTTGCGTTATAGGCAGAATCCAGCGCCTTTTGGTTATAGAACTAAGATCCTGTTTTTTGGCTGTTAACTGAGGCCGATCTTCACTTATGGAGGTCATCCAAATTCCTTGGCTCCTGGTCTTCTTCTCCCAGCTTCAAAGATAATGGTGACAGGTTGTGTCCCTTTCATGCATCAGATCTCTCTTTTTTTTCTTCACACCCAGACAGAAAAAGCTCTTTACTTTTAAAGACTGTGTGATAATCCAGGATGACATCGGCATCTCAAAATTTGTAACCCTAATCACTTCTGCAAAGTTCCTTTTTCCATGTAAGGTAACAAGCTCCAAGGATTAGGAGGAGCACAATTCTGTTTTATACTAATATACTGATAAAGATTTCCTGTAGAATTTATCTGTAAATCATTTCTATTTTTCATTTCCTGGTAAAATTTGGGTCAAGTTTAACTTGATTCTCCATTCCTAGTAACTGCATTATTGCATACATTTGGTTTTTATTTATATATAGGGCTTTGGCAGTCAGAAAGCACCTGTGCAAATTACATTATACATTTGTGAATTCCCTGAAGATATGGATCATAAATATCACAAGAGTGTATTTCTTGTGTTTACACTGCCAAAATCTTAGACTATCCTTGTTTCTAAAGAAGCACGCTCAATAGATCCTCTTGGTTCAGAGTGCATGGTATCTTCTATCTTTGTTTCCTAGTCTATTGTTTAAATATCTTTTGAGTTTGTCTCATGCATTTCTATAGCCGTGTTGAATGTCCAAGCTAGGTGCCAATCTTCCTCTTTCTTCCGAAATAACATCTCTTTTAAATATCCAATGCAGTCTAAGTCAGTATGGCTCTTCTCCTTAAAAGTAATTTCAGCTTCTCCTAAGACTTGACCTGTATTAATTTCTTTCTTTTTTAAATTTTTACCAGACCACTTCAATTATTTTTACTAGGACAAGCATATGAATGTCCTATAACTTATTTCACTAACCACAACAAAGGGTGAGGTGTTTTTCTCTCTCTCTCTACATGGGCTGCTCCCATTGCTGGAGTCTGGTTACAATATACAACTGCAGTGGGAGAAAATTGCTTTCCTTTCTTGAAGGGAGCAGAGCTTTAGTCTTAGGACCACCAGGTGGGATTTCGTCTTGCAGCTGCTTAACTTCTCACTCCCAGCTTTCTCTCCACCATTACTTCCACTGCTCTCTCTTGGCACAGTAGTCAGGATACATTGCCTTCTCAGAAGGAAGCCGGGCATCTAAGAACCACTCCGGAACCTTGTAGCACTTATATGTCTCATTGGAGGTACTCTCCAGACAGCCATGGAAGATACATGACTGTGGAGGCTGACAGGGCCAGAATTCTTCCTCTGTCCCCCTCAGCAGCTGGGTGGTCTTGATTATATCCTTTTCATTCAGGGATCTCATCAAACAAGTAAAGTACTGGTCTTTGCCCTTGTGAATGCACCATGAATCGAGGTGTCACAGCACCAACTTATAAACCCACAACAACTTCTGCTGATGGATCTATTAGGCTACCTGAGCTGAGAACACCATGACTGCCTACTCACCTTTCCTGTGTTATAATAATTCCACCTGTGGTTTTTGTAGAATGTTTTGGCCAATGTATGCTTCTCCATCAATCATATCGATGAAACACCAATATTGTTTATCTGCCAAACAAATCGTCCTTTGTGTGCATGAACGGGGCAACAGTTATTACATCTTACTTTTACAAAAGCGTTTGTAATATACAACTAAGATATAATATTATTCTTTTGTGGTGCACTTTCAACATAACGTTATATTTTTATTTTTACATTGTTAATTTGCTGACTGTCTTTCAATCTGCAATTACTTTCCTTTCTTTCCATTTGTCAAAAAATTTAAACTCAGACCACCCCCCCCCCCATCAACCTAAGGGTAAGAATGTCAGATTCAGCTGAAAGATTTACCAATAGACCTGTGTGAAAGTTGCAGACACCAGGTGAAATCACTTTTGTTAGAAACAAACAAGTTGAAGCTGAGAAAGTATGAAGGCGGAGAGCTCACACTTATATATATAAGATAGGGACTGTCTCAAGGTCATTTCTAATATAACCCCACAATAAATTTCTTCTTTAGAACTGTAGCAATTCAGATAAGATGTTCTTGAAAGAATACTTGGCTTGTAAGGGTATCTATACCAATGAACTGATGCCAATTCTGGCTCTGATCCTCTGGAGCTAGTGAACTCTGTTTTCAAGCAATTTATGTAAACTTCTCCTTTTTGCTAGCAAAGGCTTTGTTCTACTCTCTTCTTTCTTAATGCATCTGTGGCTTTGTCATAGTTGTTTATTTTTGCTTACTCCTTTAATCCTTTCTGCTTTTTAATGAATAAAATCATTATTACTAGACAATGTTTTCTCTGTTTTCTTTTTAGGCTGACACCTGATATAAGTATGAGTTTGCCTGATGCCCCCACTTCATCCATTGCCAACCATAAAAACTAGATAGGAAAAATGTAAACGTATTAGAGTGTCATTCAGTGGGCAGTATAGAGACAGACGCTTCTAATTTCAGTTTATACAAGTAAGAAAAAGCAGCAGCTCATCCCATCATTTCCTTAGGAATTCAAAATAATACAGTTGTCTGTAAGTACCTATGAGAGACTGGTTCTAGGATTCCTTCAGATATCAAAATCTGGGGATGTTCAAGTCCCTTAGATAAAGTGGTGTCATATTTGCATATAATCTATGTACATCCTCCTGAACATTTAAAATCATCTCTAGATTACTTCTATCATCCAGTACAATAGAATTATATATAGTTTTCTACTTGATTTTATTTGTATTTTTATTCTTCTTTTGTTATTTCGAGTTTTTTAAAAATATTTTTGATCCACAATTGGTTGAACCTGCAGATGAAGAACTCACTGATGTGAGAGGCCAACTGTATTTTGAGATGTCATCATGATGTTAGGGTAGCAATTGATCTTTTCTCTCTGAGTCATAAATATAATCCAATTGTTGGCACCACAGGATCAAGCAGATAAGAAGAATAAAAAATAGATGCAGAGGGGAGTATATATAGTTCCTCTGTCATTCCCCACATCCTCTGTTCTACTTTTTGCATAATAACTTAACAATTTTTCCAAAGCTGATCACCTTTTCGTATTACATATATTGTTTTATCACATATTTATTCAAATAGGCAAACCAATATATCCCCTTATTTTTTAGCCACATCTCTCCCTACCCTCATTTAATAAGTGGGTGTTACAAGTGCCCATTGCAGTATTCAATCAGTGCACTACTTTGTGATATTAAGATATATAAGTTCATGGTAAATGATGCTTCTTAGCACATTGGTACACTGCATTTGTAGTAAAATAAATTCTTTGATGATATATGATACAAAATGAAATATTTTCTCTCTAGATATCTATTTGTATTGAAGGCATTTGCTTCAGTTACTGGATATGCAAACGAAACTTCAGATTAAGTATCTATCCTAGTCAAGACTCACCTGGAACCATAGGAAGCAGGCCAATGTAATTCACCTACCAGCTAAGGGGTGGTCCAGACCATCCTGGTAGATTAGATATATTTTCTAATTTTCTTATTCACAAAGAAACAGATGTTAGTCACATTTCAAGCTTCTGAAAGAGATAATGGAATATATGTTTATTTGGGGTTTTTTTCCTGCTTATTTTTACATTGCTTGAATGCCTTCATGCTACAGCTACTAATCCTGTGTATTTAAGAGAACACTTCCAAAAACAAATTTTAAAAGAAGGCATATTATTGTTGGTCTCAGTCATATTTAGAATTTGAAATAATATTCTTTTGATGTGCACATGCATGCCCCCTTACATTTTATCCCCTACTCTGCTTTCACTTTTTCCCTCCCGCCAAAGGTCATGAAGTTTTTCATAACATACTAGTTTTACTACAGTTGCCTTTTTCTCCTAGTTTTCTAAGATCAACCTTTCAGATGATACTGTTAGTCCATTGTTTACTATTCAAAAAAGCCAAAAAAAAATATATCATTATTGTTACTATCCAATTTCTATAGTGCCATAAGGAGCACATCTCTTAAGTCTGCCCATTGAACAGGTGTATCTTTTCTCAACTTGAGCCAAAAAGGAGTCATCACTCAGTCACAATGTAACTGCTTTTTAGCCTGCATGCTGGCCTTCCACACTTGAGCTACCATGCTGCTATTTGGGAATCCTTCAATAACTGCAAACCATGCTGCTGTTTGTCCAATTCACTTATAGTATTTAAAGTAGGACCAAAGGATTGTGTCAGCTGTCTATTTGTAGGTGATGAATAGATGCTTTCCCATCTAATGAGGGAATTCTTCTGAGCATTTTCTTCCTGATGGAATAGTATTTTGATATAACCAGAACTGACTATTTCAGATCTGAAAAATGTTATTTCTTCTGTAATATTACTTCAACTAAAGCCTTGTAACCATCAACAATTCCCTTTTAAATTGTGTGTAAATTTTTACTTGTCACCTTTTTAACTTGGCTTTGTACTTTCATTGAGTTAATCAGTCATCCTCGATTAGATTAACAAGAAATTGTAGTTTACTGTTAGCTCTGAATTCAGTTTGAAATATCAACATTGTATCGTCAGAATCATAGATAAGTCCTTTTCCATGGAATCAAATTTAAGTGTGTTCTTACTAGTACTTACTGCAGTAAGTTGTGGAATTTAAATATCCCTGTAAAGGACAGTAAATGTGTGTTAGAGTCCATCCCATGTGAATGCAAAATGGCTTTGATGTTATTCCAAAATAGAAGAAAAAAAAGCATTAGAAAAATATCAGTCAAGGAATACCAATCTCCCTGAGCTTTCTACACAATGTACATTGTTAATTTCACGTAGGGCACAGCTGATACTAAAAAGAAGTATTATTTTGTTAAAATCTCCAAATCCATCAGCTTATCTTACGTGCCTCAGTAATGTATTAAACAAGGAATTTTATGGATACTAGTACACATGTACCCAACGTATTTTAATTAATAACAGAATATCTTGATGTCCTCTAATTGTTTCTATATACTTTTAAATTAACCACTTGATTTTCCAAAGATAATTGTATTATCCCACATATCAAATTAAAACACAAATGAGAATGGACATGCATGGCAATCCATTCTTTCATGATTTCTGTAACAGAAATGTCCGACATACAGGCACTCTACTCATTCCAATAATATATTTGATAAAGGTGAGAAAGAACCGTAACTGTCTATTCAAATATCTCCCTGTTTTAGTAGTCTCTTGATTCTTTATTCCTGTGGCTTATATTTTTTTTTACCGAATATTAAAAAGACAAGGACCATATTCCAATCAAAACAGGTATCTCTCTACCTCCCGTTTGTTGTTATATACATTGCATTTACGACTGAAACATTATTCATATCCTGAGAGTTCAAACAGCCTTGAAATGTTTCTTATTTATTTTCATTTTTTTTGCTAAAACAAACAAAAGTGCTCAAGAAACTACATTCTTGGTTGATTTTCTTCCACATGATTTTCTTTATGATTCATTTATTAATTTTCTCCACCTCAGATCTTCCAACTCCAAGAGTCATTGATATGGTTTTGTTCCTCTCATTGATTAGAACATGATCTCCCACAGGCATGGCTAGGAATTCAACCTGGCAGCAGTGGTTTCTCACCTCACTTCCTTTCTCATCTTTCTTGTCCTCAAACAGAGCCTTAGCCATTTTAAACATTATAGAAACAGAAATCAGTTTAAATGTCCTGCAAACTACACCAACTACACATATTTCACATGTTGTATAGTTTACAAGAATCCACAGCACATATGCAATTATAGATTTAATAAAGGGATCTTAAATAAGTTTCTTACAGCTTTGCTACTATTCTTTTCTTAAAATACTATATAGTTTGTTGCTGTCATATTAGAGTGGAACTGAATTATGTATATTAAGATTATATCCAGCAACCTTGTTGAAATCTTGTTAATTCAAATAAATTTATCTGGTGATTCTCTAGAGTTTTCTTGGTGTATAGTCACATTATGTAAAAATAATGTAATTTTTTGCCCTTTCTAAAGTTTATGTTTTATTACCTCTTACTATACCTCTTTGAAATACTGGTATATTATCATAAAGGAAGACATAATTTTAGCAAGCATCACTATGTTGTTTCCTGTTTTTTATTTGAAATGGTGTCTTCTAATTTTTCACTACTATGAATGACATGAGCTTTGATGGATAAATGTCTATTCCTGTAGAATGTGCAGAAAGTTTCTTTCTCTCTCTGGCATTATGAGTTTTTTGTTTTATTTCTAATAATAAATGAACATAAGAATTTATCAAAATGTTTTGTTATACAATAGGCTTGGTAATCTTTAGAAAATGTCATTATTTTGACTGACTGGAACTTGTGGGCAGTATCCTCAGTAGACAGAGTTCAGAATAATATAAAAATGCACTGGTTATGTTTGATGTTACATTTTATTTAAACCTGTATGCATGTATCTATATAAACTATAAAATTATTTGTAGGAATACCTATCCTATACTAAGTAAAAGAAAAGTCTTTGAGTAATTTATGCACTATATCCTCCATTGCATGTGTGCACATTGATATAGGTCCAGAAGAACAAATAGAAAGTTGAGAGGATTACATAACAGACTATTAAGCTTGGTTAATTCTATGTTATTGGGATGGGGCATGAAGCGGGGGAAGAGAGAGAAAAAATGTATTTTTATTTACATATTATTCTTTTATTTCTCTTGTTCCAAAAGCATATATCACATTTATCCTTTAATTTTTTAACTGATAAATCTAAAACAATGGTGAGAATAATAACCCTCAATTTTTAAATCAATTATCTGAAAACATTAAACTTTTCAGACATATAATGTGATGGAAAAAACCTCTCTAGTTACTTTTCTAAAAATATAATGAATATGGTTGTAAGAGGTGACTCTTTCATAATAGACCATATACTCTAGTGAATAGATTAAGAAAAAAACCTGGGCTCTGATCTTGGCTCTGCTTTTTATCAACTAGGTGAATTTAGGAAACTTATTCAATCCACCAAACTTCCCTCTTCCTTATAAAATATGCATAGTAATGTCAGGCTTACTGTGGTGATAAAAGATATAATGTATACAAAGTGTCACAGACCCTTGCCCTCTAAATTTACCCACTCATACAAAATATAAAGCAAATTCTTTTAGGAACAAGTCACTTTCCAAGCAGGTTAGCAGCAAGTCTCACTAAAAGCAGCTCTTGATATACTTAGAGCATGAATGAGGAAGCAATCAGGGGAAAACAATTTTTTTATTTCCACCAAGCTCCTGTACATGTCAAGTTCTTTTCTAGGTGATTCCACAAGTGCTATTTTATTTAATACATCTACACTACACAAATGTTTCAAATGCCTTCATATCTGTATAAGGAAAGCATGCAACATACTATTATAAAAGTAATACACAGTTCATTTTAATAGAGTTCCCTATATATTTGTTGCATCAAGACTTTGAGGCTGAAGTGATTTTTTCTTCATGTTAGAAATAGGATCACTAGAAGAACTATAAATATCATTATAACTAGAAGAAGAAGAACAACAACAACAAAAAAAAAAACTCGATAAGAACAGGAAGGCAGAAAGTTTATGATATTTAATTAATTTATTTTTTATCTTCTATAAATATGGAGTTAATACATGCTCTCTACATTTAATAAATCTGTAAATCAAAAGATGAAAATACAGTTAAACTTTTCTTACCATGTAAATTATTTAGCACAGTAGAATCACTATAGTTAACAACAATATATCATGTATTTTAAAATAGCCAGAAGAGAAGATTTAAAATGTTTCCAGCACAAAGAAATGATAAATGCCTCCAGTAATAGATATCCTAAATACTCAGACTTAATAATTACATGCTCTATGTATTCATCAAAATATCACAGATACCTCATAAGTGTGTGAGTGTGTGTGTATATATATATAATATTAATACAAATTTTTAAAATTATCAACTACAAACATGTATTTTTATAATCATTAAAACATACAAAATTAATTTTAAAATTTCAATGTGTTTACCCTTGCCTCAAAATCAAGGTTCCTAGGTCATAAGACAGTACTCTCTGTACTTGTTACTGGTTTATTTTCTATTCCAAATCACTACTTCTGTTTTTAAAATTTTCACCTCAAATATACTAATTTATTATTTAGATATTTAGAGAACTATAAAAACTTAAACCTCTATCAAATGAGATACTAAGTCTTAAAAAGAAGACAATAAAGTTTTAACTATGAAATCAAAGTAAATTTGCAGCCTTTGGTAGTGTGTTATAGTAGAAAAATTTTAAGTCTGCAATAGAGTTGTGTCCTAGTTCAGGTTTATGTTTTCTGAAATAGTCTTTCAAGTACATTTCCATGAAGTGTAGTCTCCTATAAGTGAAATAATAGTGTTAGCTGAAAAGATTAAGTTTAGCAATAAAGGCAAAATCCAAGTTTGCAGCCTAGTCTTGAATTTACATAGTTTTCCTATTAATAAGCAATTAAGGCAAAGAACTAAAATCAATGCTAATTTTATTCAATTAATTTAGAGAAATATGTTAAAATACAAACCTGGATAGCCAACAAAGTGATCCAATAAAGAAAAACTTTACATAGTATGTATTATGAATCATGCGTTGTCTTTTTTTTTTTTTTTTTTTTTTTTTTTTTTTTTTTAAGGAAAACAGAGTCTCGCTCTGTCACCAGGCTGGACTGTAGTGGCACTATCTCGGCTCTCTGCAACCTCTGCCTCCTGGGTTCAAGTGATTCTTCTGCCTAAGCCTCCCGAGTAGCTGGGATTACAGGCAGCGCCAGCACACCTGGCTAATTTTTGCATTTTTAGTAGAGATGGGGTTTACCACATTGGCCAGGCTTATCTTGAACTCCTGACCTAAAGTGATCTACCTGACTCAACCTCCCAAATTGCTGGGATTACAGGTGTAAGCCACCACGCCTAGCCATGCATCGTCTTAAGAAATGGTAAAAACATTGGTAAACCAAACAAGCACAGGTGCTGCTTCATGTTTTTTAAATAGTGTGAAAGAGAGAGAGAGAAAGATCGCATGCTTTTGAAGGCCACTTGGGACCTGACCTAGGCCAGCCCCCTTACTGCCTGTGTGACTATGGATAAAGCAACTTACTGTGATTTATTTTTTCCTTGTAGTAGACTGATAATGGCTTCCAAAGAGGTGCACACATTCCAATTTCTGTATTCTTCGACTCATACCTTAGAAAAATAACTGTTTGCAAATGTAATTAAATTTAAAATTTGGGGATGAGATTATCTTGGATTTTCCTGGTGGGTAGTAAATGTCATAAGAAGTAACTTTATAAGAGAGAAGCGAAAGGTGGTTACACACACGAAAGAAGAGGAGGCCACGTGGCCATGGAGAGAGTGTTGTGGTGATGCAGTTCTAAATCGAGGAGTGGTGGCAGCCACTAGAAGCTCGAAGAGAAAAGAAACAGATTGTCCCTGGAGCTTCTGGAGTGAGTGTGGCCCTGATTACATCTTGATTCCAGCCCAGTGAAACTGATCTCAAACTTCTGGAATGCACAACTGTGAAAAAGAATCAACTTCTCATTTTAAGCCACCAAGTTGGGGCAATTTGGCAGCCTTAGGAAATTATTACACCTATCTATAGAATGAAAATAAAAATGCACCTTTTAAAGCCCAATTTCAAATATTAAAGAAAGTGAACTGTGTTGAATTCTTGGAACATAGTGAGCACAATAAAATTTATTTAAAGTACAGTGGGTAATACAAGCAAATAGTCAATCATTCATGTACTGTTATCCTACCTAAAGGAAAGCTGGTGCTGTTAAAGGAAAAGATAAGAATTATCCCAACACTAATGGCAGGAGAGAAGAGAGAGGAAGCGATCAGGAGTCTTTTTTTCTAGATTATACCCTTCTTAGTTACACATTTTTTGTAAATTTATTTGTTACTGCTTAGCAATAAGAGGAATATTTTAAAATGATAACCCTCAACCTGGTATACTGGTCAATTTTAAGTGTTCATTACACTCCAATGCCATCCAACCTACACAATCTTCTTGACATTTTGTATTGATTCATTCGTCTTATTTTCATTTTTCAAACTCTTTGACATACAATCAATATCTCTATCTGCAATATACATTTTTATATCTAATTTAAGAATTTTAGAAAATTATACAGCTCAAAATGAGCACACCACAAGACTCTTTAAAAAACTAAATTTAGGAGCTATTTAATATATGTATGAAATAAGTTAACTTATGGTTTACTCTCTTTAGAATTTTATTTTCTAAAATAAAATATGCAATGGTAATAGTACTCCAGGAAAAGTAAAATTATGTGTTCATCATTCAAATAATAAATGAGACATATGAAATATATTAGCAGTTACATGCTATATTATTTTTAGGTTTAAAATACATATATATAAAAAGATGTAAACTATATCTATTGTATAAATGTACCATTTTAGAATAAATAATTCAAACCGTAAGTACTATTAGTGTTAATCTCTGTTGTCCAATAAAATAAATTATTGTATTTATTGGAGAATATATTTCAAGATGATTTATTAGAATTACATCAGAGTGTACTCACTTTATTGAAACAAGATAAAATTAAGCAAATGCAATAGTTACATGCGTGTTTTAAAATATTCTCTGATAATTATACAAAACTAGGTAGTTGTATAATTAAAAATCTCAAGCTATTAAAATCAAACTTGCAAAAGTGTGCTTTACAATTATATTATAGATAATTCAAATAAAAAACATTTTTTGGAAAGAGACTGCTAAAACAAAAAAGTTGATGTCATAGTCGTTATGCTTGCAAACCATAAAAATGGCTTTTAAATCGTTATATGCAATACTGTGACTACTAGTGTAGTAACTATAGTGAATAATAATTGATATTTTTTTTTTACATTTAACCTAGTATCCAGGCTGGATAAGAGGATATGATCACAACCAGTATGCAAATTTCAATGTAGAATAATGCTTAATAAGTATATATTAATTTTCAGATGTGCATCTATTAAGATTTTTCTTAATCGTGTCAAAATGTATGTGAAACCTTGTCTTGGCTGACCCTTGGTATGGAGTCAACTTGTTTTTGTATTTTCTGTTTGCATATGACGATTAATCACTGGAATATTTTTATATATGTGTTTTTTGTTCTGTAAACTTCTGGTTTGGAAAGTTTAGTAATCTTTTAGTTTCCTACACCTTGACATTCTAACACCTCCTACCTTGCCAAGACATTTTGGAAATGTGGGTGATGGAATATTAAGCTAGGAAGTTTAGGAACTGAGTTTCAATCACATGAGAATGATCCTTCTCATCCTCCATAAAGAAATTCAGTATAAGCAGTGCATGTGTAGAGTTTGAGCTGAGAAAGGGGAGAGACAAACTATATATATTGTCTTATTTTCCAAGTAGTATAAGTTTATAATTAAAACTTATTTAAAAGAGAGATATTCCAATCAAAAGCAAATGTCAAAGACTAAAGAGGATACCAAAAGTGACTCAAGAAGAAAGAGAAATCTGAACAGAACTATAACAAGTAAATAGTTTGTGTCAGTCATCAATAACCTTCCAACAACAACAACAAAAAAGCAAAGATCCAAATGGCTTCACTGGTGAATATTCCCAAACATGTTCAAAAAATCAACACCAATACTTCTCAAACCCTTCCAGAAGAAAACAAAACAAAACAAAAAAAACGGACAGGAGAGACTACTCCCTAATTCTTTCTGTGAGGCCAGCATAACCCTGATACTATAATAGTCAAATACATCACAGGAAAATAACTAAAAATCAATTGCCCATATAAATATAGAAGAAAGAAAATGCTAGTAAGCCAAACCTACCAGTATTTTTAAATGATCATACACCATACCCAAATAGCAATGCAATGGTGGACCAACATATGAAAACCAATCAATGTAATAATGCACCACATCAATAGAATAAAAAGGAAAAATAATGATCATAATGTAGGTAGAAAAAGCATTTGACAAAATCTCACACTGTTTCATGGTGTAAAAAAAATTCAGAAAACTAGAAATATAGGAGTGCAAGGCTTATTGAATGAAATTTTTTAAAAAATCGGAAAAAAAAAAAGAAAACTAGAAGAGTGTTTTTGAATCACTCATTTGCTTGTACCAAAAGAGTGAAAACCCAAGCTTTCTCATTAGATTGATGTGGGAAATAAGAGCAGTTAACCATCCAAAATGGTGTGAGACAGCTTGCTAAAATGTGAAAAGAAAGGAGCTAGACTATATATTATCATCTCTCCTCCTATTATTAACATATTTTTTCCCAGGGAAATGGAATATTTCTGATTGTTACATTGTATCCCATTCTACTAGAAGAGGAAAGGACAAGTCTCCTGATTGAGAGGAATATGTTGCAGTATTAGTGAGGACAAGAAAAGTACCCATGGGTTCCTCAGAAGGGAAGACATAATGTACAGAAACTAAAGGGGAGCATTGTAAGAAGACCTTATACCATTGAAATAAAAGGTGTCAGTACTCTAAATTGCTTGAGCCATGGACCACTGAGAATATAATACTTCATAAAAAGTTTTCTCAGGTTCTAAAATCTGATAACAGAGAATACCAGAAACCAGGCTGACACATTTCAGCATGTAGGAGGCACATCTCTTAGGGGCATTCTAAAGTGTCTTATTATATTAAAAGTTAAATAATTGAGGCACTGAGAAATGTGTGCCATACAATTAATAAGAAGTTCTCTTCTCCTTCATCAGCTCAAATGTAATAGTAAAATGTCTCTCAATGGTAAAAGGAAAAAGGTCACAGAAATAACATTGATCATGTTCAAATATAATAATGAGTTGTACGGAAATCCCATGAAAAGATAATGTTTTAGTAAAGCAGTTTAATCCCCACCTTGAGACAAAGCAAACAAACCATATTTGGATTCAAATTTAAATATTAGATTCAAAGTTAATAGGCAATAGAAAGATTTATGACACTCTGCAATGGTATGAAAATATTGTGAGTGTACATGTATTTTAGGTAATTTCCTCCACAGCAGTCTCTTTGTTGATACTTAGTTTTCAAAAGTAACTGAAATAGCAAAACTGTTGCAACAGAATCACAAGACTTCCACTATGTTGATGCATATTGCTCTGCCCATCCAGTGCTTTTTCAAACTGAGGGAGTCATGATACTGGATAAAACCCATTTTGTGTCATTAGTTTTATTCTCAAAGAGACATCAAGTTTGATTCTCAAAGTGGCATCAGTGAATCTTTAAATCTGCGTTAAGAGGCCGGGCGCGGTGGCTCAAGCCTGTAATCCCAGCACTTTGGGAGGCCGAGACGGGCGGATCACGAGGTCAGGAGATCGAGACCATCCTGGCTAACACAGTGAAACCCCGTCTCTACTAAGAAATACAAAAAATAGCCGGGCGAGGTGGCGGGCGCCTGTAGTCCCAGCTACTCAGGAGGCTGAGGCCGGAGAATGGCGTGAACCCGGGAGGCGGAGCTTGCAGTGAGCTGAGATCCGGCCACTGCACTCCAGCCTGGGCGACAGAGCGAGACTCCGTCTCAAAAAAAAAAAAAAAAAAAAATCTGCGTTAAGAGAAGAGTAACCATTACACAAGTAGTTTTGAATGTATGAAATTAATAAAGCACAATAATATAGCTCTGGTTGCAAAAAAAGTCAGCAGCTTATATTTATTAACTGGATATTATTAGAATGGATATATAAAGATAATTAACAGCATTGTGTAACACATGAATCCAATCCAATATTTTATGCCATTTTGATTTAAATATGAAATATTGCTACAGTTGATATAATAAAGCACTTATATCAGTAATGGGTACTGTCAACTGACACTCTTTTTTTTTGAGACAGAGTCTCGCTCTGTTGCCCAGACTGGAGTGCAGTGGTGCGATCTTGGCTCACTGCAACCTCCACCTCCCGGGCTCAGGCCATTCTCCTGCCTCAGCCTCCTGAGTAGCTGGGACTACAGGCACCCGCCACCACACCTGGCTATTTTTTTTTTGTATTTTTAGTAGAGAAGGGGTTTCACCTTGCTAACCAGGATAGTCTCGATTTCCTAACCTTGTGATCCGCCCACCTCGGCCTCCCAAAATGCTGGAATTACAGGCATGAGCAACCGCGCCTTGCCTGACACCCTTCTATGTCTCAAACATTGCCCTGGGAATTTTTCAGATAGTCTACGTTAATTAAGACTCAGAAAATCCAACATTCTTATTGCTATTCCTGTTTTTAAGTGGAAAATATGCTAGTTTAGAATATCTAATAACTTTTTCCACAGAAACTACATTGAAGGTGAAAGAATTAAAATTAAATCAAAGCCCAGTATGACTCTAGACTCTAGACCCTAGAATTGTTCTGTAATATAAAAGTAGTGTATTGTCTAGATCGCATATTAGTTTTAAATAAATGTGTTTGGATTTTAAAATTTCATTTGTAAATGTATTCCTAATTTAAGACTGACAAGGTCGAAGCTTGTGTTTCTATTAAAATTTGTTAACGCATATTGCGGGATACCTATTTACTCTGAAACTTATTTTGGAAAAACAGAATAAAGAAATAATTACTTTCAAAGAGATTCTTTAAAATCAGTCAATCAAGTTATTGAATGTAATTTTATTTTGATTTGAATACAAAACAAAGCAGAGTTACCTCGATGGGTTTAGCATAAAACACACAAGTGCACAAGCTTGCACACGTAATTTAGCAAAATAAGTTTTAGTGTGACATAAACATAAAGTTTATTCATATTCTACAGTTAATTTTTCTCAGCTCTTACAGAATGTATTTTTACTATCTCCTATTCTCTAATTTTAGGAATAACTGACAGTATTCACAAGAGTGTGTGAAAATGTTATTCTATATTAATACTAATTTCTAATTTAAAATACTGTGTTTTTGTAATTTTTAAAAAAGGTCAGTAATTTTTACTTTGTTAAACTACACAGGTTTTAAATTAAAAAATAGGTTATGTTATTGTGTCAGGGAAAAATAAAACATCTTGTTTATTTTAATTCATATTATTTCATTATAACATTCAAAGCAACTCTAAATACTCATATACTACAGCAAGGTTAAGTGAGATAAATATAAAACAGATTAAAGTAGAGGAATACTGAAAGCCATGTGAAACAGCATGGCAACCTATAATGAAGCAAGACTTACAAAGAAATCTGAGTATTCCTTTATTAAGATAAAGGTAATCTCTACACAAATAAACTAGAAAATCTGGAAGAAATATACAAATTCCTGGACACATACACCCCCCAGGAAGAAGTCGAATCCCTGAATAGACCAATAACAAGTTTTGAAATTGAGGCAGTAATTAATAGCCTACCAACCAAAAAAAGTCCAGGACCAGATGAATTTACAGCCAAATTATATGAGAGGTACAAAGAGGAGCTGGTACCATTCCTTGTGAAACTATTCCAAACAACAGAAAAAGAGTGAATCCTCCCTAACTCATTTTATGAGGCTAGCATCATCCTGATAACAAAACCTGGCAGAGATACAATAAAAAAAGGACATTTCAGGCCAATATTCTTGATGAACATCAATGCTAAAATCCTTAATAAAATACTGGCAAACCAAATCCAGCAGCACATCAAAAAGCTTATCCACCACAATCAAGTCGACTTCATCCCTAGGATGTATGGCTGGTTCAACATATGCAAATCAATAAATGTAATCCATCACCTAAACAGACTCAATGACAAAAACCACGTGATTGCCTCAATAGATGCAGAAAAGGCTTTCGACAAAATTCAATAGCCCTTCATGCTAAAAACTCTCATTAAACTAGGTATTGATGGAATGTATCTCAAAATAATAAGAGCTATTTATGACAAACCCACAGCCAATATCATACTTAATGGGCAGAAAATGGAAGAATTCCCTTTGAAAACCAGCACAAGACAAGGGATGCTCTCTCTCACCACGCTCACTCAACATAGTATTGGAAGTTCTGACCAGGGGAATCAGGCAAGAGAAAGAAATAAAGGCTATTCGATTTAGGAAAAGAGGAAGTCAAATTGTCTCCATTTGCAGATGACATGATTGTATATTTAGAAAACCCCATCGTCTCAGTCCAAAATCTCCTTATGGTGATTAGCAACTTCAACAAAGTCTCAGGATACAAAATCAATGTGCAAAAATCACAAGCATTCCTATTCACCAATAATAGATAAACAGAGAGAAAGCCAAATCATGAGTGAACCACGAGTCACAATTGCTATAAAGAGAAGAAAGTACCTAGGAATAAAATTTACAACGGATGTGAAGGACCTCTTCAAGGAGAACTACAAACCACTGCTCAAGGAAGTAAGAGAGTGTGAGCAACAAGCCACCCAGGTGCCGGGGCAAGAGACTGAAGGCACAAGCTGTTCCAGTATAATAAAGAAAATATATAGAACAAGAACAGTTATGCTAGCAATAGAATACAGATATGATTACATATGAATATTATTAATTATTAGTTTGTAGCATTACTCTTTATTCCAATATTATAATAATCTCTGCTCTACAACTATAACCTAGGAAAAACCAGGCCATACAGAGATAGGAGCTGAAGGGGTCATGCCCAGATGGGGCCACTAGAAGGCTCCTTGGTCTAGCGGTAACGCCAGTGCCTGGGAAGGCACGTGTTACTTAGCAGACCTTGGTCTAGAGGTAGCGCCAGTGCCTGGGAAGGCACCTGTTACTTAGCAGACTGGGAAAGGGAGTCTCCCTTTCCCTGGGGGAGTTAGAGCAGACTCTGCTCCACCAACTCTTGTGGAAGGCCTGACATCAGTCAAGCCTACGCAGCCATCTGGAGGCCTAAATGTCTTGCTGTGATGCTGTGCTTCAGTGGTCACACTCCTGGTCCACTTTAATGTTCCACCCTGTACACCTGGCTCTGCCTTCTAGATAGCAGTAGCAGAATTAGTAAGAATATTAAAGTCTTTGATCTCTCTGATAAATGCATAGAAGAAATAATGACGTAAGCTGTTCCCTCTCTCTCTCCGCCTCTGCTACCAAATAGGAAAGGGCCCCCTTCTGGTGGACACGTGACTTGCGTGACCTTACCTATCATTGGAGATGACTCACACTCCTTACCCTGGCCCCTTGCCTTGTATACAATAAATAATAATGCAGCCAGGCATTCGGGGCCACCACTGGTCTCTGCATCTTGGTGGTAGTGGTCCCCTGGGTCCAGCTGTCTTTTCTTCTGTCTCTTTGTCTTGTGTCTTTATTTCTCAATCTCTCATCTCCACACATGAGGAGAAAAACCCACAGGCACTGTAGGCCTGGACCCTACAGAAAGGACACAAACAAATGGAAAAACATTCCATGCTCATAGATAGGAAAAATCAGTATCGTGAAAATGGACATACTGCCCAAAGTAATTTATAGATTCAATGCTATCCCCATCAAGTTACCATTGACTTTCATCACAGAATTGGAAAAAAAACCACTTTATATTTCATAGGAACTAAAAAAGAGCCCACATAGCCAAGGCTGTTAACCACTTTTCTTATGCATAATATTAGGGTTCCCTTTTATAAGCAGGGATAATTTTTTACATAAACTTTATCTAATTCATCAAAATAAAAATTATCACCTATTTTTGAAGGATTTAATGATACAGATATATATTTTAGTGTTCATTTTCCAATTTTAGAAGTATAATATTTAAAGCTCAACAGCTGTCCCTACAATAATTGCAAATATTTATCAAGTAGATAAATATTCAAAGAGGCTTTGTACTCAATACTAGTCAGCAGTTGACCAATATACAGTATTCTTCAAAACAAAATCTCTAAACCTTAAATATGGATATAATTTGTAATAAATTCTACAGTTCCAGATATGCTATGAACTTGTGGGTAAGTCAAGCAAACAAACAAAAAAAAGTCTGATCAAAAGAGGTTGCAAAAATGACAGAGGACTAGATTGAAAAACTCCAGGAGTGCAATAGCCTGTAAAGGATTTTAGGAAGCCAAAATATTTTGTAATTACTGTAATTAAAATGTATAACTCTAATTATATTTCATATATGCTTAGGAGTTAGAAATAAGCATTTACTTATTATTTTAGAAATTGGTATCTCAAACTACTATTGTATTGAGAAATCTTGTATAATGAATGAGTTATTTTCTGACATTATATAGAATTAGTGAAATATTTAACTGTCATTTTTTCACATTCAGTTAATTACTTCAGTGGATTTTATGGTAAACAGAAAGCTTAAGCATTGAAAATAATTTCTATGCTCTATTATTTATATTGTCAGATATATCCTATGAAATTTTTAATGTTATAGGAAATGATATATATTAAATAAGTTAATAAAAAGATAAAATCAGAATGTAATATGTTTTTGAAAACATGAAAACTATGTACAAATTGAAAGTAACATGTATACTCACTAATATGCTCTTTATACTACTATTTTTAGTGTACTAAATTGTCAGCAAATAAATTATTCACACGCTTTAGTACTATTGGTTTAAGTTTATTGCAATCTTGTGAATACAGATTGACATTCTAGAAACTCAAAGCCGTGGCAAGGTTTTCCTTCCTTACATCAGATAAGCGCATTTTTCATCAAGGTACACCAGGTTAAATTAATAAATCTGGGACCATCTGAATCATATTGAATTTAAACAGCAACTGATATTTCAGAATTGCCAACTAAGATAAATACCTCTATAGTCTGCTTTGCAATGCATTTTCTCAACATATTAATTTGTAGCCATAACAAAAGACCATAATTGCAATAGTTACATTATTACTCTTTTCTTAACAATAGATTATTTGTCATTTGCAAAATTTTATTTTTGCAAAAATTTTATAAACATGCAACTTTTGATACAAAACTATAAAAGCTGAACATAAGTTTGTATTAACAAGTTGATGTTCTTAAACAAATTTACAGAAATATATTAAGATGATATCTATTATAAAAGTCTTAGTTCAGAATCACAAATATTGCACATTTTACTCTATTGTCTTTTAATGATTCTACCTCCATTAGCATTAGCTTAACTTTAAAAGTAGAAATTAAAATTCCAAAATCAAAAAGTTTAGCTAACTATATACATATAACCATGAAAAGGACAGTAGAAAAATCACATAATTTAGAAAAAGTTACATTTTTTTCTTTGTAGTTAAGGGGTAAAAATATTACATACATATTATGGGTTTCAGAATCCGACGGACAATAATGAGGTATGGTGGATATTAGTTCAGTGAGCTATTTTGCGCCTTTTGAGAGAAATAGCTGCTGGTTAAAATGTTTAGTTAGTATAAAAACAGATGACGCAAATAAATGTGTCATGGAAAGAGTAATATAAAATTCCCTGTTAAATAATCTCTATCTCACTTTTCAGGTAAATGTGTTTGTGGCAGACATCACAATGTATCACCGACTAAAAAGAAATCTAAAAAGCTCCAAAGTGGTAAAAATCAGAAAGCCATAAAGAGACTGTAAAAAGCATCCAGCATGAACTTTTACTTTAGCAACTTCAGATGTAGTCCAAATATTTTATGTCTCATCATGTTTACTTAGATCCCCTACACACATTCAGTGACCATCAAAGTTGTCAGCAGGCTATTCCCTCACAAATAAAAATTATATGCACCTCTCATATTAATAGTAGTTTTCCTCCTCTCCACAACCTTGTCAATTTCCTGGCTCTCATACTTTGTGCTTCGTACCTGAAGCCTCAAGGAAACTGATTTAAAAAAATGTTTATAAATTCTTGTAAATAAATATTATAGATTTTATTATTTGACTAAATGAATTTGACTAAATGAATACATTATCTCAAAAATAATTGTTGATTACTCTTTTTGGTCTAACAGAGGCTATAGAAATACAAAATCAAATAAAATATTCAGACTTTCAGGAGTATACAGTTGTGGGGACCAAGTGAATTTGCCAAATCCATAAATATATCATTTATTTCAAACAATGTGCTATCGAACAGCAAAGTCAATTTTGACATTAGTTTCTGAAGAGCCCCCAAAAAGCCAATTGCCAATTGGCGACCAGCGAGACTACCATTTTTAGTCTAGATGCTCAAGAGGAAGTGCTAAGGTCAAAAAGGGCAAAAAGAGTTAATCCATAGTTTATCTTGATCTTTAGTTTTGTAACATTACCATTGAACTGTAAGCCAAAGCTTTTTGTTCAATAATAATATTTTCCCTTGAACAATTGTGTTGTAAGTCTGTGCACAGTAGGCTTCTAAAATGTTAAGAGATGTTTATATACACATTTACACTCTAAAAAGTAGGTTTCTCAGTGAATAAATTTTCATTTATCTATACAATTTTCTTTCTATTTGTAAAAATGTTTCATTCCAGTGTTTCATGTTTAAGAATGTCTATAATTAACTGTTTGTAATAATCATGTCCATAAAGAATAAAACTGAAAAATAAATATTTTACATACATATAATAAATATCAGGCAAGAATGAAAACTAAAAATTATAAATTATAACAGGGATTAACTATAAAACATAATATGAAGCAAACAAGACAACATCAAATATAATACATCCATTAAGATTGTATCCACATTAGTTTAAATTGAGCAAAACTTAACTTTGTTATGTAGAGATGCATACAACTATTAAACAAAAAAAGCATAAAAATAATTTTCACAAGGTAAAGCATAGTGATTACCTCCAAGAAAAGCAATGACAATTAAAAACATATATTTTAATAAAAGAAAAAATATTAACCTCATTTTACAATTTGTGATTGAATAAATTTTTTTATTCAACCCTCCTGAAATTAACTCCTCTGATTTCACTGTGCCATTTAGACAACTCCAAATAATGCTATTTTCTTTGAGAAATATGTATTTACACACATAAAACCCACCATCATCCAAAAATTTAAAAGAATATAATTCACTCAAAATTTTGCAATGTACATGTTTCTTAAAAAGAAAGGGCATATTAGCAGCCAATGTTGTCAATTTTCCTTAGGAAACTTCACTCCTTGAATCACTTAGAATTTATAATTTGTATTAATAAGAAAAACTTATTTTTCTGGTATTTCAAAAATTACATTTTCTGTTGCCATCAAACTAATCATCAAGGAACTTGTTTAGGGTATTTTTTTTCCTTTTTTTTTTTTTGAGATGGAGTTTTACTCCTGTTTCTTAGACTGGAGTCAATAGTGTTATCTCAGCTCACTGCAACCGCCGCCTCCCAGGTTCAAGGGATTCTCCTGCGTCAGCCTCCCAGGTAGCTGGGATTACAGGCACCCATCACCATGCCTGGCTAATTTTTTGTAATTTTAAGTAGAGATGAGGTTTCCCCATGTTGGCCAAGCTGGACTCAAATTCCTGAACTCAAGTGATCAGCCCACCTCGGCCTCCCAAAGCGTGCTTGTTTTCTTTAAAAATGACTATATTGCCATGTTGTTTCAATTTTTCTAAGAAATTGAAATTTCATTGTCTATCCAGGTTATATTTTCTCTTGCCTTGAAACATGGTTTGTAATTTTGTTGTTGTTGTTGGAAGTCAGACATGTTATATTTGGAAATAGAAATGGTGTATGAGAGTTTTTGTTTACGAGGCTGAAAGTTGTTTAGTCTTTACTGTTTGCTGTGCGTACCAATGCATGACTTCAGTTTCCTCTACTGTCTTTGTTTTGTCTTTCCTGTTGTCTTTAAGTTTCCCTAGAAATTCTTCATTACATATAGTCTGAGCCTTGTAGTTCTATCAGATGAAATCTTCTGCTATTATACACATACTCTGTTGATGTGCTAGTAAGATGTGTGGGGAGAGGAAACCTTCAATAATGCCATGATTCAGTCTCAGTCTTTCAGTGGGCCCATGTCCCTAGGGTGTGATGTTTTTACGTGCCCCTCAGTCCCTCCCTCCTCCCCCACCACACACACAGACCGACACCATACTCACAGAACTGACTTCCTCAACTAAGACCAGAGAAGGTTGAAACTGAGTATTTACCTACTTTTACTTTAGTTAACTTCTTGCACAGTGGTTTCCTTTGAGGACAGAGAAAAATACTCTTTTAGTATATTTCAAATTAGTTACTTTCTCATGAGCATTCTCCATAATGGTTAGTTTTCCTCTCCTTTTGCTAAAGCGTGAGGGGCTTTCTTTCATATTTTCACCCTGAGAATCTGGATGAGCTCCTGGGGATAAAGCTCACTACAGTGAACCTTAAGGCTGAATCTTCAGGAGTTTTTAACTCTGAAGCTTCTATACACAATGTGACCAACAGTTGATCAGCAACTGTTTAAGTTTTCCTCTTCTTCCTCTTCTAGCACCTTCTGTTCCTGGTGAGCTGTAACCTTCTGTATTTGAAAGTCTCTCAAGTTTTAAGAGAATCAGTCTGTTACAAAACCTTAATTCTCTGATGCACTTAAGAATGCTTTTTGATTTTTTTTTTAATTTATTATTATTATACTTTAAGTTGTTTTTAGTTTGTTCAGTTTTTCTTTTTGCTTGAAGGAAGGATGAAAGTGATGCCTTCTAAGGTCTTCATAAGTAGCAGAAACAGAAATTTCTAAACGTATATATTTAAATTAAAGTTTCTGAATCTGAAAATGGTTTAGAGACTTTAATGTAACTTAAAAAATTGAAATCTAATCAAAATATGCAACTGAAAGTAACTTCAGTGATTAATACTATATTACACACTGTTATGTTAGGAAAGCTTAGATTTCATATATAACAGCTTGACTACAGCAGTTATGTAATAAATTTTGAGATAAGAAATCATGTTCAAAATTATAAGACTGTAATTTTTAATTTTCTCTGCCTAAAATCTATTATCATCACATCGAGCATCGTATAGCAAATGTGTTTTTTTATGGCCCTGTTTTGGATGTGATGAGATGTAAATATAGTTAATATGAACTTGACGACTATTAGAGAGACTAGAGCCAGCGTCTTCTCTTTCTGGAAAGAATGTTTACAGACTTGAAATTTGAAAACATACGCACAATGTACATTATACCATAATGTATGTACCCTGTACAATATGTATAGTACGTTTCAAATCATTGTTTAAGAGTAAGACAAAATATGTGTTAAGTGAATTCATAAAAACACACAATTGCATGATATAATAATCTTATACTAGGAAAATCAAAATAAATGTCTAAATTATATGATAGTCTTAAGGCAAGTAAAAGAGAAAGTAAGTGAGGCATTAGAAATTATAAGGTTTCCATTAAAGGGGAAAAGAAGGTAGAAGATAGCAACATTTTGGGGTGGGGGTTTGGTAACTTCAGTAAAATAAGAGAAGTAGAAAGGCAAGAGGACTACCTAAGAAAAATTTAATTTTTAATTTGATGTCCAAAAAGTGTACAAGTTAATTCCTCTCATTCTGTCAAAATTGTCATCTTTTTTCTCCCAAATATTTCCATAATTCTTTTGAGATTTATGTTAGTTTATTTCCATAATTCTTTCGAGATTTATGTTAGTTTATAAGCTAACATTTTGGAATATTTAAAACTTAGATGTGCTCATCATGTTCTCAAACCTCAGGGCTCCAAAGGTAAAAATGCTATTTAATTAAACTAATCAATTTAAAAAAAAAATGTGATTTTTAATTTGGAGGCTGGTCATTTCTTCAACTGGATTTCTTCACCTGCTCTTCACTGACTGATAATTTTAATATGCGATGTGTTTCATAGGCTTATTAGAATTTGAACAAGCCCAATAGGTTTTTAGGAAGTTCTATCACTGCAATAAATAGTAATTGTATCAATGTTATCAGTTATCATTACTCACTGAGTAGCGATATAAATGAAAGGCTCATGTCTATTTAACATTCTTGAAAAATGTAACGCCATTTATCTCACAATCAGGAAATTACGAATGAATAAAAAATTGAATGTATATGTATACATACAAAATAATGGAAGTCATAGTATTACATGAATAATCTGGTTTTGATATCAAAAACGTAAGCTTTTGGCCGGGCGCGCTGGCTCACGCCTGTAATCCCAGCACTTTGGGAGGCCGAGACGGGCGGATCACGAGGTCAGGAGATCGAGACCATCCTGGCTAACACGGTGAAACCCCGTCTCTACTAAAAACTACAAAAAACTAGCCGGGCGAGGTGGCGGGTGCCTGTAGTCCCAGCTACTCGGGAGGCTGAGGCGGGAGAATGGCGTGAACCCGGGAGGCGGAGCTTGCAGTGAGTGGAGATTGCGCCACAGCACTCCAGCCTGGGAGACAGAGCGAGACTCCATCTCAAAAAAAAAAAAAAGAAAAAGAAAAAGAAAACAACAACAACAACAAAAAGTAAGCTCTTTTCAGGGATAATGTCAGCAGTTTGCTAGTATAAGAAACCGCAGACCTCACTGCCCCACAGAAACACTGACTTAGCAACGTATATGTGTCCAAAAAATCTTTAAAAGAACTCCAGAAACCAGTTATGAAGTCATAGTGAAACAGCTCCACTGTCTGAGGAATTACCCATGGTTCGTTGTCTCACGCTGAGAAAGAATTTAGGACACAGACCCACCCGAGGAGTGGGTTTAGGAGTGGAAAGTTTAATAGACAAAGAAGAAGAAGGGAGAGGAAGCTTCCTCATGCTGAGAAAGTGGGTTGCCCAAGAGAGGGGCTCTGGGTTAGGGGCGGAACGTGATTGATTTTGTGCAGAGGCTTAAGAAGGCAGTAATTGATTTACACAGGGATCAGGAGATTGGTGTGACCAGGTGTGCCATTTACATACCCGAAAAAAGACTGGCCCTCCCACCCTAATTTTTATTATGGAAATGCGGCTTCTGCCTGATGGTCACCATGAAACCTGCGGACATGGTTTCACCTGGCCGTTGCCATGATACCCGCACACGTGGCCACAATAAAAAGAGAGCAAGAACCACCATATTAAATGTACCTGGCTTCTAGGTAGAGCTGCTGGTATTTAAATAGGAAAGCTTCTAGCTTGCTATGCTTTGCAGCTTGACTTTTCAGGCTGCTTTCTGTTGGAAAAATGGTTTGGGGGCTGCTTTTTATTAAAGGAAAATTCCACCGAGAACTCTTTTACCCTTTCTAGCTGCCTAAATATAATTCCTTAACAACTCCTGTATTATTCTCCCCTCAGGAGATGTAACCCTAACTATTTTTACGAGGTGTTGGATGGCGATTCTTTCTGGCTACTTCCTGCTTAAAAGGGCCATCATGTGCGGAGACAGCAGTTGGGGCTCCTCCTGAGGCTGATCTAAGGGTTCTCAGAAGAATGGCGTGTCCATGTGTGGCTCTGTTCGCAGCACCATTTGGAGTTTGCTTCTAGGTGAAGAGAGACAAATTTTGTAGGGCTAGAATACGAGTATTAGGATTACCACTATTAGTGGGGTTATTATAGACCATAACTATGACAGTAGAGTTTGATACCTGTCAGTTATTATCAATTGATTGTAATATCAGTTTGCTTCCACCAGATGTCACTGTAGAATACCAGAGATATTAATATAAAAGTAACACTTTATTTGGGAGAAAAAAAAATACATGTCTCCCTTGACTTGCCATTAGGGAATAATTTTAGATTTAGGCCATTTTTATAACTTGGAATATGGTTGGGAGAAATATGTTATCAGGTAGTTAACTTTAGTGTTAATCTTGGCAGTTCCTTTCATTTAATTATTAAATTCTTTCATGACTTCCATAGAAAATCTTACAACATACTTAAACTTTCTGACTTGTCCTACACATCCTTCCATTAAACAACCAGTCATTTACTTTTAGGACAAGAATTTGCCATACAAGATCCTTCCTTATATAAAATCTCTTTCTTTATAATTTTCTTTTCACAGCTTTGAGTCCACCATATTACCAATCTTTAATAAAAAAGTTCTATCAAACTTAATCATAGTAAAACTTCTACAATTACTTCTTGTCTGTAACTATTACTCTTGCTATAAGCAAAACAACCTTGACTCAATCTTTCCTGCAATTATTAATCCTGTTATAAAGATGATAATTAGGCAAAATATTATAGCAAGTAGAGCTTTACAACCAGAATTTCACATTGTGGATGCCATAGTGTATAGTTCTATTGCAAATAGTAGGGTGAGTATAACAATTACTGCAAGAGTGGTATAACAAAATAATTTACATTTAAAACTTTACTTGCCAAGATATATTTCCCTTTGGGGATTTATGAAGTTTCACTGGCAATCCCATGTATAATTAAAATCTCTCTGCAAGTATGCTTTAAAAAGGAGTTCTAATATTTGGCAATGAATTTCCAGAGGAAAGGTAGAAATGATAAAGAAGTATCTGGTAAGGTAGGAGTGGGACTGAGTAGGATGAGTAGCATTCACTCGGTTGCTTATCTTTTATGACTACCAGCTTAAGATCTTCCATTTCTTCACGTCGATATTTAGGACATTACTCTGGGCTGTCAGGGGTTCCTTCCTCAGCTCTTCAGGCTTTGAGTTGAGTGTGATACATTCAAAAGTTGATACCTGTAACTTTTACTGCCAAGGAGGTTGAAAGAAGAACAGTGTAGGGTCCTTTCCAGCTTGGGTTTAGGGAAGGAGAGAGAGAGGAGAGTTTTCACTAATACCAAATGTCCTGGGTTAAGTGAAAGTGGTCCTATTTATTGGGGTTGGGCTTTTGCTAGTTGTGTTAATTCCTGTTGGAAGTGAGCTAGAGAGGCTACAAGCTTAACCAATTTAGAGGTTTTCTTCCTGAAAACAATCTCGGAGCACACTGATAAGTTTTATCCTTTCTTAAGTCAAAAGGTTGGTGAAGAATTTTAAGGACTTTCCATTGACTGGAGGCTAGCAAATGGAGTTTGCCATCCTCTTGACTGCAGCCATCCTGAGGGCTGGAAAGAATACCCTTGAGAAGTGGCCTGTTTTGTGGCTGCAGGGGAATACTGAGGTTTAATTTGTTTTACGGAGCCTTCCTAGATTAGAAGGACTTGAAGTGTGCTGCTGCCTTAAAGCATCCTTGCTGCTCACTTACATGCCTGATTAGCTAACCTATTTTCTTTGGCTGCTTTATTTGTGCACTTTTGATGTTTCCTATAATGTATCACTGATATTTCTTATGGAAGGAAAACTTAGGATAATAATAAGGATAAAGAAACCTTATTTCCTGGTGATATTTTATAGAAGATACATTAGTGGTAAGAAAATGTCTTTCCTTCTAAATGGCAGCATGAGCATGGAGAACTAAGAAAGCATACTCGGAGTCAGTGTAAATGTTAACTACCTTTCCCGTGCTTAATTTAACTGCTCTGTAAGAGCTATTAGTCCAACTAATTGAGCACTTGTGCCTGGAGAGAGACCTTATTTAGAGTGACTAGTGCGTATCCTGCCTTATGCATCGCTTGCTTTACTGGTTGTTTGTTAGCTAAGGGCTCCCCCTAGAGGACAGTAATTTTGCCACATTACATCGGGTATAAACAGTTATTTCCTAAGGCTAATTTTGAGGCTTTTCTGACTAGTAGAACCGTCGTGACAATGGCTTGGAGGCATGTGTAAACAGTAGGTTCTCCTAACTGTAACTAAGAGGTTGAGAAAAATATTGGATTGGAGTTTTTCCTGAGTTGCCCCTTATGGTTGTGCTATGGGAAGAGGGGAGGCCGGGATTAGAGAAGTGAAGAGAGAGAGACTAGCTGTAGAGTTTAGAAGGAGGTCTACTTTACTTCCTTCAGTTTACAGAATCACCCAGGGCTCTTGAGCTGTCATGGCAGTTTGAGCTACTAAAGTTAGGGGTTTGAGCCCTGGTACCCATCAGTACTGCTAGAACATCTGTGAAACTGGTTCTGAACCTGGTGACCTCTACCTCCGGGGACAGTTTGATCTCCAGTGGTCTCCACCACAGGCTGAACAGGGTCAAGGTGGCTTCCTCTTGCTGTTTGGGCACTCCTTAAAATGCACTTGCTTGCCACACTGATAGCAACCAGCCGATGTACCTCAGGGATCCTGGACTTTGTAATCCTGCAAAGCAGCTACTAGAGCCTTTGTTTTTCTCCTAAGCTACCCCTTTTTCTCTTAGGCCTCCTCCTGGTCCCTACTATATAAGACCTAAATGGTCACCTTCAGGAATTTCTCTAAGGTGCTCTCCTATAACTTGCTTCTGTAGTTTCTTTCTAATATCAGGAGCTGCTTGTGCAATAAATTTGTCCTTTAGAATGAGCTGTCCCTTGACAGAATTGGAGGATAAGGAGGTGGGCACTACTTGTGCCTCTTTCAGTCTTTCCATTTCCATAAAGGCTGCAGAATTTTCATCTGACTTTTGGTCTATCATACACAGTTTAGAATAATTGAGAGGTTTGGCCTTAGTTCTTCGTATTCCCTTTAATAGGCATTTTAAAAAGTCCTTTCTTTTCCATTTATCTGCAGAGCCATTGGGGTTCCAACCAAGGTTGTCAAGAGGAACTGCTTCACTTCCTATTGAGAATGGAGTTTCTGCTATTTCTTCACTTTCCCTATCTCCTTTCTTCCCTTTTAGTGTATTATAGGACATATGTTACTCATCTCTGGAATTCTCTACTGCCTGCAGAGCTGCCTGTTTTTTTATTTGTGGTTAAGGTTTGGGTAGGAGCAGCATAACATCCTTTTATTTGAGTTAAAACATCTGAGTTAAATTCTGAAAAGCTATATGTCTATTGGAGTTGTCAGAAAATTGGTCTAAGTCTTTATTTGCCTAAGGTCCTGTAATGAGAAGGGAACTTGAGGTGGCCCCAAATAATGGGGATTCTCAAATGAATCCCTTGGAAGTTGCTTCTTTAATTCTGGGGGATTATTCTCTATAGGCCTGTCTGATATGCCTGTTAAAAAAGGCTGGGTTGATCTTACAATGCTTGCAAAGGTTTAGTAGAAATGCCATGCCTTTGTGCAAAGGAAAATGAGTTGCTTTTCACGTCACAGTCCTGAAGTTAAAGGAGTACCAGTGTTTCAGAGTGCACTCCAGAGGAGTGCAAGCTGAAGTTGATTTGTTACCTATCTAGAAAAATAAATGAGAATGAAAGTATCCTTTTAGTCTCCCTCCTTTCACTGTGACCCAGGGTGGAGTGGAATACAGTGGGAGCGTCCGCTTGATTGCTTTCTCTCCTTGGTTCCTGAGTCCTGGCACCATGTTAAATGTCCTGGCCATGGTTGCAAGTGTGGCTCTCCAAGCCATAGAAGTGGATGAACTAAGTAATGAGATTTAACCACGCTTTATCCACATAGCCTTAGTTATCCTCCTGTGAATCCCTTTTGATTTTCTATACTTGTGTGATCTGCCTGGCTCCCTAAAAAATAGATCTCTGAAAAGACTGTAATAGTCACTTTTGAGCAAGGCTTCTTTAATGGAGGGGATGTGCTAGTCGCCTGCTATTACGGCATGTGCTAAAACATTCGCCCTTAAGGAAAATGGTTCCAGTTAAATTCTAAACTTAAAATCCCCTTACCTAATCAAGTACTGTTTTAATTAGAGACAGAATGGGTGCCTGAAATGAACCTAGAGGCCTAATGCTAATTTCTCCTGTAGATGGGACAGTATTGGAACTAAAATTTGGCTACACAGGACATTTTACTCCTAACTGTTGAAGGCAGAGCTTTCCCATTCATAGAAGGGGCTTTTCTAGCGGCACAAAAAGAGAGAATTGGGAAGCTGCGATGTTAAAGCAAAGGACCTACAATGTACGCCATCAAGAGGGTTGCTATTTCCATTAGGTGGTGGTGTTGGCTGAGAAATATCATGTGCTCACCAGTACTGTGGCATTTTCCCAACAGAACTGTTTACATGAACTGGAAATCTTCCTGCACATTGCATAAACAGAGAGGATACAAGACATAGCAACCATGGTTAGAAAAGAAGGAAACTTTTGTGATCTGGAGATCCATGACCAACACCCAGATGAGCTGTTGGAGGCCTTTGTATAATGCCATGTTGTGCTTTGGTCAAAATCCTCAGTTGCTCCAGTGTTTCTCCCACCCACACATGATGTCAAGGTTCTCTATGAAAGAAAATTTGTTCAAAGAGAGTCTTGAGACCAAAGGACAGATTTGAGGTTCGCTCCATCTTCACGACTCCAATATTTAGATCTCCCTTCTGATCCAGATCCCAAAAGAGTCCCCAAATGAAACGGCTTTGTTGTCTGGGGAATTACCTGTGGTTTGTTGTCTCACACTTAAAAATAATTCAGGACACAGACACACATGAGGAGTAGGTTTAGGAGAAGAAAGTTTAATTGACAAAGAAGAGAGGGAAAGCTTCCTCATGCTGAGAAAGCAAGTTGCCCAAGAGAACATCCCCAGGTTTTGGACAGAACACAGTGGATTTTGTACAGAGGCTTGAGAAGGCAGTAATTGTTTTACATAGGGTCCAGGGATTGGCTTGACCAGGTGTGCCATTTACATAGTCCACAAAAAGACTAGCCTTCTCACCCTAATCTTTTATTATGTGATATATTCTCACCCTAATCTTTTATTATGCAAATGTGGCTTCTACCTGAAGGTCACCATGACACCTACACACGTGGTTTGACCTGGCTGGTGCCATGACACCTGCACACATGGTGACAAGAAAAAAGGAGCAGGAACTACCATATTTAATGTACCTGGCTTCTAGGTAGAGCTGTTGGCATTTACATATGAAAGCCTCTAGCTTGCATATCTATACTTGCAGCTTGACTTTTAAGGCTGCTTTCTGTTAGGACAGAAATGGTTTGGGGGCTGCTTTTTATTAAAGGAAAATTCCACTGAGAACTCTTTTACCTTTCTAGCTGCCTAAAAATAATTTCTTAATAACTTTTGTATTAATAGTAACCAGGTAAGCTCAAATCCAGAAATAGCCTTATTAAAGGAACAAGAACATCATTTCATTTCAAATTTTTCTGTCTCTCCCTCAAAGCAGAACAGCTCACATTTAAGGAGGATAAGCCCAGCGTGTGGCTGCTTCCTCAGGAGGGAAAGGAAAGAGTGGAGCATGCTTCAGATGTTTTAGTTTTGGGGGTTAGATGCCTGAGGAAGTGACTTCTGTCTCATCTGTTTCATGGCACTGATGGGAAAAACACACACTTGTGCCTGTGGTTGCTGAGCACAAAAGAGAGCTCAGGGGGTTGGTGCAGCACCAGAGAATCTACAATGCCAGAGTTAGACAACAGGGGAAGTAAGAAACTACAAGTCCTCAAAAAGGAAAAAAAAGGGGGGGGAGAAGAAGAAGAAGAAAAAAAATAAACCCTGCAAACCTCTCTAATTCAGAAACTGCATTCCAAGCCCAGAGAAGAAGAATCTCCATAAAAAATTTGAGAGGTCCCCAGAATTTCTAGCTTGTCTGATTTATGGAAGTGTTTCCCTGTATACAACTGGTTCATAAGGCCTGAGACAGGAAGTTGTTTTTTAAAAAGGCAAGAATCATAACAAAAAATGAAAAGACACCCAAAGAAACAGGGAAGCATGACCCAATCAAGGAAAAAACTACATATCCAAAACTGCTCCTAAAATATTCAGTTCTATGAAATACAAAACAAGGAATTCCAAGTAATTATTCTAAAGGAGCTAAGGATGATATGATAACACAGACAGAAAACTGAATGAAATTAGGAAAATGATGCATGAAGAAAATAAAAATATTAAGAAGGAGATAGAAACTATAAAAAAGAACCAAATACAAATTCTGGAGAATATAAACTTTTACAAAATACTAGAAGGACTCATTAGCAAACTTGATCAAACAGATGGATAAATCATTAAACTTAAAGATAGGTCATTTAAAAATATGGAGTCAGAGGAACAACAACAATGAAAATGAAAAACATAAAGAGGTCCAAAGGACTCATGGAACACCAGCATGCCAACAAATGTATTCATTATTGGTATCTCACAAGGAGAAGAGAAAAAAAAATAAAGAAGAAAGCTTATTTGGAAAAATAATAAATTCTGATGTCTGAGAGTCTGTGAAGATGCATGTCCCAGCTCAAGAGAAAAAATAAAGGTTTACCTTTTCCCTAAATGTTTATTCTATTCAGGCTCTCAAGGCATTGGATGATGCTCACCCAAATTGGTGAGTGCATATCTTCTTTACCAGTCTACTGATTCATGCTAATCTCTTCCAGTAACACTCTCACAGATACACCCAGAAGTAACATCAACGAACTCTCTGGGTAACCAGTCAAGGAGACATGCAAAATTAACAATCATAATGTGAACTTAAAAGGATCCCAAATTGCCAAAACAATCTTGAAAAAGAAAGCAAAACTGGAGTTCTCACACTGACTAATTTAAAAAGATATTATAAAGTAAAAGTAATCAAAAAGGTATGGTACTGACATAAAGACAGGCATAGAGACTAATGAAACAGAATAGAGAACCTAGAAATAAACTCACACTTATGTAGTTAGATGATCTTTGAAAATGATGCCAGGTCATAGAATGCGGAAAGGATGGTCTTTCCAACAAATAGATACCTACCTGGAAAAGAGTCAAGTTAGACAATTAAAAACATAAAAATTAACTCAAAATGAATTAAAGGCCTAAATGTACTAAATAAAACTATAAAATTCCTAGAAGAAAAAATAGAGAAAAATCTTGCTGACATTGGTATTGGCAATAATTTCCTGCATAAGACACCAATAGCACAGGCAATAAAAACAGAAATAGGAAAATGGTACTACACCAAACTTAAGAACTTCTGCATGGCAATGGAAACACTCAAGAGAGTGAAAAGCGGCCTACATAACTGGAGAAAATATTCGCATACCATACATATGATAAAGGCATAAAATTCAAAATATATAAAGAGCTCCTACAAGTAAACAACCACCACCACAACCACAGCAACAGCAAAAACAGCAACAAAATATTAAAAATGGGAAAAGAACTTGAACAAACATTTGTTCAAGGAAGATATAGAAATGGCCAACAAGCATATGAGAATGTGATAATTGTCACTAATAATCAGGGAAATACAAATCAAAATCACAATAAGATATTACCTCACAACTGTTAAGATGGATACTCCTTTTTAAAAACCAAACTAAAACAAACCAAAAAGAAAACAAATATTTGAAAAGATATAGAGAAACTGGAAGTATTATGCACTGCTGCCGGGAAGGCAAAATGGGGCAGCCACTATGGAAAACAATATAGAGATTCCTCAAAAAATTAAACTTACAGCTACCATAATGTTCCAGCAATCCTACACATGGGTATATATCCAAATGAATTAAAAACAGGATATTGGAGAGATATTGTCATATTTATGTTTTTTTACAACATTATTTACAATATTCAAATTGCATAAGCAACCTACATGTTAATGGATTAATGAATAAAGAAAATGTGTCATATAAACACGACAGAATATTATTTAGTCTTAAAAAAAGGAAGAAAATCCATTCATATGCTACAACATGAATGACCTTTGAGGACATTATGTCAAGTGAAATAAGCCAATCACACACAAACATATTGTGTGATACTATTTATATAAGGTTTCTAAAATAGTCAAATTCTTAGAAACAGAAAATAGTATCAGGTAGTAGCTAGGGACTAGGGAAGGGGAAAAGTAAAATAGTTCAATGAGTATAGAGTTTCAGTGTTACTACATAAATTAGTTCTAGAAATCTGTTGTCCAACAATGTACATGTAGTTAACATTATTATACTGTGTACTTAAAAAATGGCTAAGATGGTAAGTGTTATATCCATGTTTTCATCACAGTGAAAAAATAAAGATGAAGTCTTTAGGGTGGGCTTGTATCCCAATATGCTTGGTGTCCTTGTAAGAAGATGATGTGAAACTGGGCCCACAGGAAGGAAACCCTGTGAAGATGGAGGGAGACTGGAGTCATACAGCTACAAGCCAATGAAGAGCAAGGCTTGATGGCTACCACCAGAAGTTAGAAAGAGGCAAGGAAGGAGTCTCAGAAGGACCACAACCCTGCCAACACCTTGATTTTGGAATTCTGACCTCCAGAACTGTGAGAGAAGACATTTCTGTTGTTGTAAGCCCCTCAGTTTATGGTACTTTGTTATAGAAGCCCCAGGAAATGCAGGCACCCCACTTCAAGTCTGCTTTGTCACCCATGGGGCAGAGAAAATACAATATTGCTTAGTACTATTCTTTCTTTTTTTTTCTTTCCTTTTTGCTTCCAATCTACCAAGCACATAGCAGTGTTCCTTTCAAATGAAGAGACTACCAAGTGCAAAATAATAAGCAATTTTTAAGTACCAGTATTTACTTATGACAATAATGACGACTATTAGTAGGAAAGCCTTCAGTCATTGCCAGTGAATATCACAGAATAGAGGGAGAATATTTATATAATTACCCCCTGTAGGTCTTTGGTAAATCAGATTGTAAATTCAGATATTTTCATAGTTATATTAATCTTATGCACAAAAATGAAAAGTACAAACGTGTATGAAAAGTCATGCAGAAATGAATTTGAATTCTGATTTTAGTACTTCTTGGTATTTTTACATATGATACCATTAGTTGCTAAACTAATTTGTTGTCCTCATCCTTAATCAAGACACATTATAGTTATAAGGTGCATGTGAATATTAAAAAATATCCCTATGCACCTGAATTACCAGGGAGGTAGCAAGCAAATGTGAGAGAGAGACACAGAGAGAGCAAGAAAGGGAGAAAGGGTGAGCTGGGCCCCATTCCAAACCAATTGAATCAGAATTTTCATAGTGCTGGGGTATCAGTATTCCTTCAAAATGTCTCTAGGTTTCATAATGTGAGATTTGTTACATAAAATATTCTTAATTAATTGAATCTCTGATTATTCATTTCCCTATCTCTTCTTATCAAATGAACCTCAGAATCTCTGCTGTGAGTGTTAAAATTCATGGGCATTTATATGAGGCATGATAAAGTAGACACTTTTGAGTAGCCCCCTAAATTATCATAATGTAATTTCTATTTTCCTAAGATGTTGCTTTGTCACTGGTTATGTGAGCAAAACTTAAGAAAATTGAAGAGAGTAATTGTGACATCATTTTTAATAAACCGCTAGCTGAGAGCCTCTTAAAAGTCTGAAGTCTTGGTGTCTTAATAATTATATTCCGTGTTAGATACAAATGGCTTTATTGAAATGTAGGATCTTAGGTGGTGTGTAGTCCATGAATCTCACAGAATTTGAAGCTTATGCTTTATAAATATTTGCCATATATAGGTAGCCTTACCTATATAATTTTGCTTGTCAGAATATTGTTTCTCATTTCTTCTCCCTTCTGGTTTTGTTGCCTGACCAAACATAAAGACATAAGAAAAATCATGGTGATTTTGTTTAAAAGCATCCGATTTATATGTAAGTATGTTTAAATTGAATCTTTAAGTCGTTTAATAAATCTAGCACAATTAACAAGCTAAGTAGTCCAAAAAATTCAGCTCCATGTACCATTTCCAGTTAATGATATCAGCTGAAATTAGAATGTATTAAATATTCTCTTTTCATGGAGTCAGCAATAATATCAAATGAAATATGAAGTTACTCTATTGTACATTTTAACTTATACTCAATCTTCAATGTTTGAAATTTGTATTTAATCTCTTTACTCAATCCCTTTTAAATAATTAGCAATCATATTTCCCTTTCAAAGCATTACATACTCATTTTAAATTTCTAAAGCAGAGACCATATGACCTTTTTTGGTGATCTAAAAAGGCCGTTGGAGGGCTGCTTGTGGGAAGGTCAGATATGTGAGATCCAAAGTCTTGAAGATTTAAAGTATTCAAAAAATAAAACATGGCTATTAAAGGAATTATAAAGTTAGACATTTTCTCTATTTATATTGGCTGGTATTGCTTTGAGAGACAAAAGATTTATCAATTTCAGATTTTCTATTCAGATTTTGAAGTGTTATTGAACCTAAAAGATTCCCCTAGACACTTCTGTTTTCTAGAACATCAGTAATATTTTATTGTATCATATACATGTATATATGTATATACTCAAAATACTTATTCATATATACTCAAATGTAGTTATATGTTTACATACTTATAGCATTCTTTGAAAGTTGCATAATGTACCTTTCAGCTAATCATAAATGTAGTTTTTGTCACTTTTAGAAGAAATTTACTTTTCTTATACATGCACATCTGGAAATATGAGAGAAAATATAAATATGCAATTATTTGCTTTAAGTACAAGTTTTCAGGAAATAATCTAAAATCAGATTGATCTCTAATATGCAAATAATTCAAATAATATTTGTAATAAATGCTATGAAAATTTTAATAAAATGTATTAAACTTCCACTGTGATCAGACAGGAATATCATATTTCTGCAAATAAGGTAGCAGTTGGAATTCTGGTGTTACATTCATGGCAGAGAAAAGTAAGTATTATTTACATTTCTAAGAAGTTGGAAAAAAACTTGCATAAAAGTTACCATAGCTTTATTAATTTTTTCTTTTTTTTTTTTTTTTTTTTTTGGAGACTGAATTTTGCCCTTGTTGCCAAGGCTGGAGTGCAACGGCACGATCTCCGCTCACGACAACCTCTGCCTTCCGGGTTCAAGCGATTCTCCTGCTTCAGCCTCCTGAGTAGCTGGGATTACAGACATGCGCTACCATACCAAGATAATTTTGTATTTTTTTAGTAGAGATGGGGTTTCTCCATGTTGGTCAGGCTGGTCTTGAACTCCCGACCTCAGATGATCCACCTGCCTCGGCCTCCCAAAGTGCTAGGATTACAGGCATGAGCCACCGCGCCCGGTCTCAATGCGTGTTTTAAAGATGTTAATAACTTTTCGAGAACCTGTCCTCAATAATAGGCATGGGAAAAACCAAAGAACCAAAAAGCAAGTTACCACCTACCACAAGTAATTTACTTTATTTCCTGTGTATGTGATATGTCCGTTTAAGAGGCCCCTTTGAAAAAATTCAGAGAAAACAACCAAAAAACTACGACACAGTAAACATTCTTCAGTTCTTTAAACTACAACAGCATGCATTCTTTTACTATAGCAATGCAAGTTCATAACTGGACTTCCTCACTTGGAGATTAGAGATTCTCATGGATTTCTTTTGACATAAATGGCTATTTATAGCATCACATCAACATGCTGTTACCTGCAATCCTATTATGGATTTTAGTGCATTTTATACATTTATTCCTGCCAATAAATATATGGAAAATGATTTAGATTCTGTCTGTATATTTTATTTGTTAAATGTATATAACCTAAATAAAATATTAATATATTTTATATACATGCATATATATATATATACACACACACACATACGTATTGAAACTATCTAAAAGGCAGCTGAAAACTTTTGGAAATCATTTGGCTCTTTCACTGTACATGATTTTCTGGCCACACCAATTTCTTCAAGTTTTAGATATTATTCTCTATTCAGAACACTTGTATAAATCATCTCATATTTGAGTAATATCAACGAAATACTAATATATTCTCTGTTCTGTTATTAACTGATGTGGTTTGGATATTTGTCCCCTCCAAATCTCATGTTGAAATGTGATCCCCAATATTGGAAATACAGTCTGATGGGAGATGTTTGGGTCATGGGGGTGAATCGCTCGTAAGTGTTTTGATGCTCTTATGAAATGAGTAAGTTCTCACTTTATGATGTCACACAAGAGCTGGTTGTTTAATAGAGTGTGGGATCTCCCCATACATTGCTCTCTAGCCATCTAATATGCCTGCTCCCCATTGATCTTCTGCCATGATTGTATGCTTCCTGAGGCCCTCAACAGAAACCAAGAAGATATGTGTGCCATGCTTGTACAGCCTACAGGACTGTAGGCTATCACCTAATAAAGGAGGGAGTAGGAGTAGTCTTCCCTTTCTTACGTAAAAAATATGTGATTCCTGGAAAAAAAAGAAATTTGAAATTGATGATAGTATTCTACTTTTGCGTGACATTGTCCATATTCAAAAAAATTTAACATGAAATGCTATTAATGATTTTATCAAAGTTAATAGCTACTACAGTTTCAAAGCTCCAATTATTACTTATACTATTTTACCAGCTCCAGTATTTTTATATAAGTTCAAGTAATGTATAATGCTAATTTTAGTGTATACATAAATACTGTAACCTGTATTTAGCATCTATGAAGTATCATACAACTATTAAATGTAAATTAGTTATATGTATGTCCCATAACATACACTAATAAAATTAATACTATCTATAAAGTAATTTTTTTCTGCACTTAGAAAATTCCCTCACATAATTATTTTTATAATTACCAAACATGATACATCAACATTTTAGAAAATGAATAACGGTTTGAATAAAGTTCAACAATAAGAACTTCTGTAATCTGCCAGATATCTGCCAGATGTGTAATGCACTCACTGCTCATATTTAAGTATTTAATGTCACATGTTATTGGCCTGCATTGTATCACTACATATTTTTCAAAGCTATGTTTAATATATGGATAACTTTTTTACTTTACAAAGTTGCTTAGTTATATTTATCCATTATTTTAATATTCAGATTATTTCAGTGATTCCACACTTTCAATAGTAAATTTTTACCAACAAAACAAGACCTTTTTGTCTGCAGTTTGTGTATGTGTTGATTATTCATAAATATATTGAATCTACCAAAACTCAAGGTGAATATTGTCAATCATGACATTAATGATGAACTTAATATTTTCCACCCACCTCATTATTTACTTTGGTGTTGGCTACTTATCTTATTCATATACATATAAAATAATTTGGATGCCATCAAATAATTTTAATGAATATGGTTCCTGGTTATATTTGTGATGGTATTTTAAATAGTAATCCACTTTTACTTAAGAATGTCTGATGAAACAGTAAATATTATACATTTTATCAAATATTTGTCCTTGAGTACATGGATTTTAATATATTATGTGACATAATGAAAAGTATGCCTAAAGTAGTTGTGCTGTATACTAAAATATAATGTCCATGTCAATGAAAAGTACTTGTGTGATTATTTGATTTGCGATCTTTACTAGCTACTATTTTTATATGCTTTTCATTTGAAGAATAATGTACAGACAATTTGTGGTTATACCTACTTGATTATTTGACAGAATTTGGTTTTGAAAAATAACGAAGAGTCCTGTCGCTTCAATAAAACAATATAAGTTTTCAAGAGAAAATTAGAATTTTAGAAAACATGCATTCAACATTTTATGTTTGACTGCTCCTCAGCGAAAATATTTTTCTGACAAAATTGAGAATGATATTAATAAATGTGACCTCAAAAATACCATATAATACAGTGTGTTGGGATTTGAAAGTTGTGCACAACACTGTAAACCAATACTTTTCAAATGACAGGTGAAAATTGTTAAAAAAATGTATGCATGAGGAAAAAAGTTGCAACATGGATTCACTGATTTTATATAACAGAATAAAAATTATAATTTTTCTAATTATAAATACAATTTAAGAAGTAACCTCTTGTGGAATTTTTGTGTAATATTAAAGGAGACTATTCACAATTATCTGAAATGGCTATTGCAATTTTTCTCATTTTCCTAATAACATATGTATGTGAGTCCAAATTATCAAATTCTTCAACAAGAACATCATATACCACAGATTGAAGGAAGAAGCAGATACATAAATGTAGCTGTATTTAAGGCAGGTATTAATGAATTTTGAAACAATGTAAAATATTTCTGCTTGCCTCAGTAATTTTTTTGTTTCAAAAGGTAGTTTTTACATGCAAATATGTATCTTTATATGTAATGGACTTATTTAAAATCCAGTAATAAAAATTGAATTAAAACTCTTTTAAATTTGTATTTTGATAATAAAATTAGTTTATCATATTTATATTATCACAGATATTAATATATTCATATGTGATATGATAGATATAGCAATAACCCACACACCTGTGAGAAAGGAGTCACTCCAAAAAATAGGGCTAGAAAATTAGCAATAATTGTGCATTCAAAGCAAAGCTCAATTGTTACGTTTTATTCCTTGTCACTCTTCTTTATTCTCAAAAAAGCAATACAATTTTCTTAAAACAACATGCTCTCTGGTAGTAAAATAAGTGAAAGTATCCCATTTGTGCCCCAAGTTCTTGGATTTCATGGTTGTCTTGAGAAGTAGTGGCTTATTTTCAAGTATTAATTTTGTGATTTGTAAATCGTGGCACATTTTTTTAGTGATGCTGTGTTCTAAACAAAAATATATTTGCTGTCATCTGTGATTTATGTTATGATTTGTGATTTATATTCTATAATTTATGATTTGGATCATGGATTTATCCATTTTTATATGTGTAAACTTGAGACACAATATATTTTATTATATTGAGACATATATTCAGTGGTAGTAATTACAGGATTCAAGAGAGAAATGATGATGGTGTGGAATTGGGTAGTGAAGTGCAGTTGAGTAAAAGTGGGCAGATTCTGCTATATTTTGAGAGTAGGAACAGAAAACAGGTTTGCTAATTAAATTTGGGATGTGAGATAAAGTTTTGGGGAAATAATTTACAGCAAATTTGGGAGCCTGAACAAATAGTAAGATTAAGTTGATGTTCACTTAAATGAAAATGTTCTATCTTTAGGGGAGGAGGGTGCGTGAGGGGGTGTGGCAGTATAAATTTCACTTTTAACATACTATGTTTGACATATTTGTTAGTTTTAAATGTGGAGATATAAGTAGGCAGAATATTACATACTTGAAAAATGGAGTTCATTTAAGAATTTTACTGGCGATTTCATTTAAGGAGCTCTCAGTGAAATGGGCATATTTAAAGTCATGATTATATAAACTTAAGAGAATGACTGTAAACAGAAACAATATGCAGATCTATGTTTCCCAAAGAATGAAGAATTTCTCCATTAATGGCCCATATGTTTAAGTGTTTGGCTGAAGGCCTCTTCTAGAGAAGACAGGGTAAAATTGGCCTAAAGGAATCAAGAAACATTCCTCTGACTCAAAGTTTCATGCTAGGGATAGGCATAGGATCCAATAAGAACTGAATGGATGTAATGATACTTGTGTTAGTCTGTTTTGTGTTGCTAGAAAGAAATTCCTTAGACTGGGTAATTTAGAAAGAAAAGAGGTTTATTTGACTCACATTTCTGAAGGTTGTGCAAACATGATACCAACATCTGCTCAGTTTCTGATGAGGGCCTCAGGAAACTTACAATCATGGCAGAAGGTGAAGGGGAGACAGTCTGTCATATCGCAGGAGAGGGAGCAAAAGAAAGAGAAAGAGGTACCAGGCTCTTTTTTGTTTTGTTTTGTTTTGTTTTCTTGAGATGGAGTCTAGGTCTATCACACAGGCTGGAGTGCAGTGGTGGGATCTCGGCTCATTGCAAACTCTGCCTCCTGGGTTCAAGTGATTCTTTGGCCTCTGCCTCCTGAGTAGTTGGGATTATGGGCTCACACCACTACTCCTGGCTAATTTTTGTATTTTTAGTAGAGACAAGGTTTCACCATGTTGGCCAGGATGGTCTCATCTTCCTGACCTTGTGATCCACCTGCCTCGGTCTCCCAAAGTGCTGGGATTACAGGCGTGAGCCACCACACCCAGCTTGTACCAGGCTCTTTTAAACAAGCACATCTTGCAATATTTACTATCATTGGGAGGGGACCAATCAATTCATGAGGGATCTACCCCCAGTGACTCAAACACCTCCTGCTAGGCCCACCTCCAGTGTTGAAGGTTACCTTTCAACATGAGATTTGGAGGGAACACACATACAAACCATATCAATACTTTTGGGGGGGATTTTCTGGAATATAAAATGTATTATTACTCTTTCCTATTGAACTTAAATGTGAGAAGACATCAGCTCTGTAACTACTAGTGTAGTTTTGTTGCTGTAAGAGGAGGCACTGTTTGAAAATAATACCAATCTAGAGATAAAGCTAAGAAATGAAAACAAGCAAACTTATTCTTTGTAAACTCACTTGAGATAATCAATAATAGGATTCCCAAAGTCAGCGTTATCCTTGAACTTTTAGCTGGGTATAATAACAAATTTCTTTTAAACAATTCATTCAATATACTTGTTTTCATTAAACACTTTTAAATTTGATTATCTGTCCTGCTCAATTTTTAGTAGTCATATAGTTCCCAGATTTCTAGGCGATTATGTTATCTTCTGAAATTTAATTTATCCACAATAACTAATAGATTTAAAAAATTTGAGTGAAGTTTTCAGCATTTGAATTTTATTTAAAAAGAAAAACTATGATATATGTAAGTATATGGAAGAAAATTGTTAAAATAAGAGTCGTTTAACAACATTTTTTCATTTTGAATATTTGGAAAATGACATATCAAGTATATTTTATCAGTCTTGCATTTTTAGTTTTAAATTAATTTAGTATTTATTTACTTATTTATAGATAAGCTACTGTGTGATTATATGTAACAGATTTTGAATCATTTCTAATAATATAACATATATCTTATGGTATTTATACCACTTAATAACTACAGCATTATTGTCATCTTTTAAATTTTTTATTACGTCCCTGCCCTGTTATCTACTGCAAAGGTTATATCACAGTTTCTTAAGGTTTATCATCCATCTGATGTTTCAATACCTGCCTAAGTGAGAAGTTCTTCCATAAATATTTCAGTAGTCTTCAGAGACTAATAGGGAATCACAGATTTTGAATTGGAATATTTCCCTTCTAGTTCATTTATACTAACCTATCCATTTTCATTAGAATATTACATTGAGAGATGTTATGTGACTTGATCAAAGTCACATACCTGAAGAGAAGTGGTGAATATATGAACTCACTCATGTATCTGGAGTCTTTTTATTCTTATATTACTTTCACTTGTTTTATCTTTATGTCTTCTGAGATAGCAAATGTACCTTGGTATTCTTAATGCCATTTGTAGACATATCCTGAATCTGGTCTGTGACCCAATTTATCTACAATACCAAATATAAGCATAAGAATTTTACAGCTTTTTTATTTTAAAGTTCTTTTAAAAATAAAAACAAAAAACATCGATTCTTAGATAAATGCTATCAAAAAGACTCCAAAAGAGGAATTACTATGTAAGTGTGTGTAGGTGTATATACTACATATATAGCATTTATACTTCTCTATTTATAAATACATACATTTATAAATATATATGTCTATATAGAGATAAATATATATGCTCATTCATCCCACATAAATAATAGACATACCTATTTATGTCTATTTATATAGACATATATATAAATGTATGTATGTATAAATAGAATATATATGTTCTATATATGTATTTATATGTTAAAGGTACATGTTTAGTCAAATAGGAAAGAACCAAACATTAATAAGAGACTAGTGCATTTGCTAAATAGTGTTGCAAACACATACGTATAATCTTTGGAAACATTTTGACTCATTGACACTGATTTTTTCCCCCTAAATAAATTTTGTTTTGCAAATTACTTATAATAGTATTCAATACAAATTCATATTTGTTAGTGGAATTTATAATCCCTCATTTTTGCATTCCCAGTGATGAATAATTAACAAGTAAGCCAATGTCTTGCATTGCCTAAATTTTTATACAATACTTAGAAATGTTTTCTTTAGTCTGTATTCTTAGAAGTAGAATTGAGTTAATGATATTAATAGTTTTAAGTACTAAACTTGGAATACAATATTAATTAATTTTCAAAGGAATTAGAACATTTTAGTGTTCTCCACTGCTGTATTTACTTAATAGAGCTGTTGTTTTGTGCCTGTACTTAGCACTTTTACTCGTTGTATTATTAGGACGCATTTAAACATTTGGCAGAACTTTTCTCATTCATACTATCCATATATTGTTCAGCTGTCCTTGATATGTTCAGCTATCCTTGCTGATGCTCATTCATCCCACATAAGTAATTTTTATTAAATTAAAATTATTTTAATACTATCATACTTTATGCATTAATTCGGAAAATTATCTTAGAACTTAACATGTTCAGAGTATCTGCTTTACCTCAAAGAACAATATAACATTAGATTTCCTGTATCTCTGTAAAGTTTTACAACCTTTTTAAGCACCTCACATCATTTATTATCATATTATCCCCAGATATATTGATGGAAATACTAACATTAATTTCCATTTTGTCAAACTGCTGACTGATACTTGGAAATTTTTATTGTGCCATACCCTTATTGAACAAATGATAATTCTAATAGTTTCCTTTTTTTCTTCTTTTTTTTTTTTTTTAAATGAGATGGAGTCTCTCTCTGTCGCCCAGGCTGGAGTGTAGTATCGCGATCTCAGCTCACTGCAAGCTCCGCCCCCTGGGTTCACTCCATTCTTCTGCCTCAGCCTCCCGAGTAGCTGAGACTACAGGCTCCTGTTACCACGCCCGGCTAATTTGTTTGTATTTTTAGTAGAGACGGGGTTTCACCGTGTTAGTCAGTATGGCCTTGATCTCCTGACCTCGTGATCCACCTGTCTCGGCCTCCCAAAGTGCTGGGATTACAGTTTCCATTTTTATTTATTTTCAGTTCATAAAATTAAAATGTTGGTTGCAAGGAGGAAAGAATCTCTAAGGGATTTTTCATAAGAATAAGTCTTAGTAAGTGAGACAGCAGTGTTGCTGGAAGAACGTGATTCATCTTCTTCCAGTTTCTTCATCTCAGCAGTTAAAATTGGGAAAACAATTACCTCCATTGGAGTGCTGTTGTAAGGACCAAATTAGGTAACTTACATGATATGCTTAGCGTATTGCCTGACACAAAGGAATTCATTATATTTATGTTAGTTTCTTTCCCTTTGTATACCTATCCTAAAGGTAACTATGAAACAATTTGACATGGGTCAATTTATTTTCAGCAAGAAAATTCTGGCAGAAATGAAAATGATAAGGAGAGTTGCAGAAGACAGGCATTATGAAGACAGTTTAGGAGACTATTAGTAATCATATCAAAATAGCTACAATTGACTGAGTGCAAATATGTCACTAAACATTTTACCAATATTATATAAAATTTTCCAAAAATTTGTACAAGAAAGATACTACTAATTGTCAATTGTATTATGGCAAACCAAAGCACATGGAAGGTAGCAGTCATGCTGAATATTACAGAGAAACAATGATAACATTAGGGATTTAAATTAAACCAATCTTATTCTACAGTCCTGTTGTAATATTATAATGAGGAAAAGAGAATGATAATATTGATAATGAAGACATAGAAGCTCTTGCTATGTTTGTGTAAGCTATTTCTACTTACTATTTATTTAAAAGCAATAAAATACTTTAAGTTAGGGACAATTTTTATTGCTACTTTCTATAGAGAAAAACAGAAATAGAGAGAAATTAAGTACATTGCTCTGGTTAGTACGTAGCAGGTAGTTTAAGCCCAGGTAATTTGATGTGAATCCACACGTCATTTGTTCCTGTTTAACAACAATGAGCTTGTACTCTCCAGTCATAAATATAGTCTTAATACTTAAACTGCTTTTGTCAGTGTCCAATCTATATCTATTTTCAGATAAATGAATGGATGTATACATGATTGACAGATAGATAAATAGACAAGTAGAAACTTTTTCTAAAGTTCTTATTACTATTTTCATTCTTTTATCCTTGTTCTTTTATCACTTACAGCCTCAGTAACCTTCTCACTTAAGCTTCTTAAGTCATATTTATGAAAAACGACACATTACTCTTGAATGTTTTAATCATTCATTTCTTAATGACTGGTTTTTGAACCATACTAACTGTATACTTGATAGAACTAGTTGATAACTGGTCATTAGCACTGGGAAACATAAATATTTAAAATAATATTCAAACTTTTTCAGCAGTGTGAAACCTGTGTCAACATAGACACATCTGTTGAGTTCTACAATGTCATGATTAGAACAAAATAACATTATTTTTCTCATAACTTCTACATATAACAAAAATTAAATATTAAATTTTAGGTTATCTTAGAAAATGTATATTCATCCCATAAAGTTGTTATCAGTTAATAGGTTATATTTTTTAAATATTAATTTTCTTATTTTATCCTTAATTTACAGAGCAATAATTCATAAGCATTTTCTTAACCACTATTAGAAAAAGTATATTCTATGATGATCTAGTCTTAAGGAGGTATGGGGTTAGATTTAAAGTAAATTTTAGAAAAATATCTCTCGATTTTAAAGCTACTTCAGTTTGTTTTGAAACAATGAATTTCTTCACTTTAGCTGAATATCAAGAAGCACTTTAAAAATACAGGCTTTTGTAAATAACAATTTGATATTAGAATTTGTCAACATGATAGCAATGAGATTTTGTGAACATTATATATGACATCATTATTACATTTTCAAGTGAGTGTTATTTCCTGAAATTTTATGAGAGACAAGTGAATGAAGATATTCAGAAAATGCAAAAGCAAGAATAAAGAATTTTTTTAAGTCAGATTATCTTATATTCAAAAAAATACAATGCTGAAAGCTGTAATTTCAATTTATTAGGAATTGCTTGAATTCTTGGTTACTTACTATTTTTTTTCACCTTTTAATTTCATTAATTTAATGACCTATTTTCTTCTTATTTATCAGGAATAATTACCTGCTCCCGGCGTTATACATATGGTTCCCCAAACCATTCAAATAGATGAATTTCCTTATCTCTAAGAATCAATTCTAAACTAACGTTCAAACAAGTAGAAAAGGATACCTTAAATATTGATTTATTCTGTCATGCCGGAAGAATATATGTCAGGTAGACTCTAAGATAGACACTGAGGAGCGACGAGTAAACATAACGTGTGCAGATCTTGCCTTTTTGTGCCCTAATAAGACATTCAGTGCAATTAAACTTTTAATAAAACTGAATTTTATCTTAATGTTCAAATGTGGAAGATTGGTTAAAGAAATTCTAGTCTGTCCACAAAACCTACTGTACCTAAGTCAATCAAAACATCTATAGATATAAAGGCCATGTTCTTATAGTGGGGGGAAAAAAAAGTCTCTCTTACAGAATATTTTCTAATTTCATCCTTATGCAAAAGTAACACAAACAGAATCATATAAAAGCTTGAAAGGACATAAACATATGAATACTGACAACTTGTTTGCTGATTATTCTTTTAATTTGGATGCATTTCATCCTTTTTTTACCTGTTTATATATTTTTTCTTAAAATGAACATTCATTCCAAAACATAGATGCATATAGATAAACATATAACGTTTATGAACTAACAATCTTTGGGTGAAAGTGAAATACAATCGTACAATAATGGGAAGGGAGAAGAAAAGTCACCGTCTGTTTTTTAGGTATATTAAGTCAAGCCTCTTGATACATGCGTAAGTTCTATGGTGGGTCTTCCTCTACAGATTCCAGCCATAATCTGTGTGCTAACAGCTGTAAAACTGAGAACAATTTCCTTGCCATCAAAAACATATAATGGAAAGTTTATTGAATTTGCTCCCATGGATGAACTTCTGCTTATAGACAATTGACTTAACTTTATTTCCCAATTACAATCAAAGCATCGATGAGCTCAATTTCATTAATAATACAAGACACTAATATTGAAACAGTGGGAAAAAAAGGAATCTGCCTGAGGAAAATTGTTTTTCTTCTTTTTTAATGGTGAATAATATTTCATTGTATGTAAATACTACATATAAAAATCAATTTATCTATCAGTATACATTTAAGTTACTTAAACATCGTGGCTATTGTGAATAGACGTGAAGAGGGAAATGCTAATATCTCTTTGTGATCCTGATTTTAATTCTAGATAAATAGCCGGAAGTTGGATTGCTGGCTCATATGGTAGTTCTATGTTTTTTTTCTGTTTTTTTTTTTTTTTTTTTTTTGAGAACCTCCATGCTATTTTGCATGGTGGCTGCACCACTTTGCATTTCTACTGACAACATGAAAGGGTTTCAATTTATTCATGGTCTCACTAACTCTTGTTTTGTTTTTGTTTTTGACAATAGCCATCCTAACAGATGTGAACTGTTATCTCATTGTGATTTTAATTTGCATGTTCCTGATGAGTAAAGTCCAACATAAAATTACCACATGACCTGGCAATTCCACTCCTAAGTATATGCAAAAAACAAAACAAAACAAAACAGAAAACCAGAAAACAGGCATTTTCCAAGCAAACATTTGTACATGAATTTTCACAGCAGAACTATTCAGAACAGCTAAAATTTAAACACTCTACTATCCATCAACTGATGAATGAGTAAACAAAATGTGTTATATCCACATGATAGAATACTATTCAGCCACAATAAGGAATGAAGGACTGATACCTGTTACAATATGAGAGAACCTTGAAAACGCAGTATTATGCTAGGTGAAAAAACCTCAAACACGAAGATTGCATACTGTATGATTTCATTTATATGATATATCCAGAATACTAAACCTATAGAGGTAGAAATAAGTTTATGATAACTAGAGCTGGGGGAAAGAGAAATGGGGAAATACTTAATACACAGGGAAGTAGATAGAAATGATTGTTGCAGAATATTGTGAACGTACTAAATGCCACTAAATTGTAGGCTTTACAAATGGTTAATTTTATGTGAGTTCTTCCTCAAATTTAAAAATGTATGTCCTTAATTTGACCTTTTCTGAAGCATGTAATGATAAGAGTGACACAATGACAAGCATATGCATTTTTTTATAAAGATAGTTCCAAAAAGTAAGATTAGGTAGAATAAAATGGAAAAGTAGATTACAAAACAATATGTGCTTTATAATGCTGTAATTTAATAAGACCGTACAATATGAGCAGTCTTGGGTCTAGTCATTGATAGCTTTCTGTTATGTGACCATGGGAATTAACTCTGAATATATTTTTATTTATCTATTAAAGAGCTATACATACAACTTCCATACAGTACCACAACTCTTATAGCATCACATGTAAAAATTCAAGGTCTTTTTTTTATCTTGGACATGCCATTAACCTCTAGGTCTTGGCTCATAATGCTGCATGTTTGTACAAGAAGAGTCAATAATAAATAAATCACATTATTTGATGTGCAAGAGTAAAGTATGTAAAAACTTGAAAAAAATAGGTGGTTATATTTTACTAAACAAGGCTGTATGTATAACATTTGATATTTATGTCTTTATTTATTTAGAGATGACGTCTCACTGTCATCCAGGCTGGAATGTAGTAGTATGATGACAGCTCACTGCAGCCTTGAACTTCTGAGTGCCAGTGCTCTAGCCACCTCAGTCTTCTGAGTAGTGGGGGCTATAGGCATGTGCCACCATGCCCAGCTAATTTTTTAAAGCTTTTTGTATATACAAAGTCTTCCTATGTTGTCCATGATGGTCTCAAGAGATTTTCCCGCCTCAGCCTGCAGAGTAGCTGGGATTATAGTCCTGAGTCACCATGTCAGCTCCAACAGTTGACATTTGAAAGAGTAATTTTTCAAACATATACCAGAAGAGGCATAAAAAATTAGAACTTTCTTTCTCCTTCTAAGATGCAATTTTGAATATGTAAAGGCTCATAGACCAGAGGAATTCCAGTATCTTTTAGCTATTCTATTATGTAAATTGACATTTTAAAAAAGTTATTACATTTCTGAAAAAGTTTAATGTTAGTTGTGGAATAATATTACTCTATTAATGTCGCTATGGAATAATTTTAGATGTCTTAACAAGATATCAACTGGAACATTTCATGACTGACGATCTTAGATATAGCACAATTTTTATTTAAGTAATACGTAAATCAATATTTATAACTAATTGTGTAGTTAATATTATGTCCCAATGTAATGCTTCATCTTTTCAAACTAATGTTCTCTCATATGTATGTGAGCTCTGTATTTACGGTAAACAGTGTCATTAAGTAACTTAAAATTTAAAAAACTGAAATATAAATTTATTACTTTCATTTTATTAGATAATATATGTTTTAATTTAAATAAATGGAAACACACCACAGAACTGGTAAAAATATGTGAAGAGTTGAAGACCTTTGTCTCAAAATTTTGATGGCATAACATGAAGAATACATTATGAATTTACTGAACAAGTAATTTTGTCTGATTATGTAGCAATGATAGATGAGAGATAAAGAGGTCAAGATAGATTTTACACTTTGCTTAGAGTGAATAAAAAGATAAATAGAAGGAGGAAAAGAGAAAGAAATAAAAGAAACACAGCTGAAATTCTGAACTTGCTTCAATGGGTTGTCAAATATATTTGTCTGATAATCTTGGTCCAGATAAGCAGCTTCATTGTGTTAGGGACAGTATTATGTACATCAGCAATATCTGATAGTTTCAAAGACCTGTTACCAAATGATGAGTGTTGGAGCATACATTTAGATTTCATTTTTTAATCACATTTTTTTTTTTCTGAGCAGCAGCAAGATTTATTGCGAAGAGCGAAAGAACAAAACTTCCACAGCGTGGAATGGAACCCCGAGCGAGTTGCCAATTTCACCTTTTATAACAAAAGTTTACATGAAATAAAATGCAAACTCTTATACAAATATACATACATTTAGCTTTATAGAAACAAACATATATGCCTAAAAAATCTTCAGATAATTCTACTCTAAGTGGTTGTAAAAAGGCCATAAAAATATAATTGAAAGTGACCTATGTATAAGGCATATTGAATAATATATTTTGTAATAGAAAATGAGGTTGAAATAAGCAAAGAGGCAATATTGAAGGAATTTGATGCTCAATAATAATCATAGAATTTAATTTTATTAATGAAATTTTTCTGTTTCTCTTCATTCCGATGTGATATTTTCAGATTATTCTTGAGTATTATGTTTTATAAATGTAAAACTTAAGAAAATAATATATTAACAATATGAAACTAAGTATATCAATGTGTATTTCTACATATTAAATGCAAATCTTAAGATATTTGTAATAGAGTTAAATTGAATACTTAAAAATATTATAAATTAAATCTATTAAAAGGAATTTCAATGACCATCATTCACAAAATAAGTAAAACAATAACAAAATATAGTATATTCAAATTTTAAAATGTAGTGATAATATCTTGTAATTTTTCTGAACATCATCAAAGAAATAGGCAATAATTCTAATATAATATATGATTATTTTGTCTGTTATTGAAGTGTTCACATTTCTGAGCAGCTACTATGATGTTTTATTATAGTTTCTTGGGGAGTGGTTTGATCATTAGTCTTAAGTGAGTGATCAAAAAATGTATATATTCAAATTAGTATCTTTTTAATAATATTAGCACTGAAATTATTTTTTAGTAATCACAAATTATTATATTTGTTTATTCATGACTCACCTGGCCATTTATTAAATAATTAATTTTACATTAATGCATAGACTCAATAAGTATTTATTGTGCCTCTCCCATTTTAAAATATAGTGTGGGCCGGGCATGGTGGCTCACACCTGTAATCCCACACTTTGGGAGGCAGAGGCTGGCGGATCACAAGGTCAGGAGTTCAAGACAAGCCTGGCCAACATAATGAAACTCCGTCTCTACTAAAAATACAGAAGATTAGCCAGGAGTGGTGATGGGTGCCTGTAATCCCATCTACTTGGGAGGCTGAGGCAGGAGAATCGCTTGAACCTGGGAGGCAGAGGTTGCAGTGAGCCGAGATTGTGCCATTGCACTCCAGTCTGGGATACAGTACAAGATTCCATCTTATAAATAAATAAATAAATAAATAAATAAATAAAATATAGTGTGGTATACAAAGGTAAATTTGATACAATATTAATGAAGATAAAAAGTGATATATCAATTTTATGATACTGACACTCAACATGATAGAAACAAAGAAAATTACTTACTAGAATGAATTAAGTAAATAATTTAGAAAATCAAAGTTATCTCTTGATAAAAACGTTAATGAAAACAAATTTCCAAACATAGATATTTTTATTGTTTTTTTCAGATAAAAGTGAAAAACTTTCTTTTTAGATTAAAATATTATTAGAGAGAGTGACATAGAGTTTGGGTAAGTAGATGTTACCATATTTGGAAAGTGTTACTATTATGCCAAGTACTTTGGAATAAATGTGGTAGCCAAGGCACAAACTGCATTATGAAAATGCATTAGAAATACTATCTGGCAGTTCAAAAATTAAAATTGTGAAAAGATGCTGTCTTCAAAAGTATCAGTTTAGAAGTTGAACCAAAACCACATTTGAACTAATAGTGAAAACCTACTTTAGAAAAAGTAGAAATAAATTCTAAGAGGCTGTGCAGAGTTTTTAGCTCAGTGTGACCCTATTTGTCAGTTTTTGCTTTGGTTGCTCGTACTTTTGAGGTCTTACTCAAGAAATCTGCCCAGATCAGTGTCCTGTAGTTTATTTTGAACGTCTTATTCTAGTAGTTAAAAGTAGCAGGTCATCGTGCTACTGCACTCCAGCCTGGGTGACAGAGTGAGATTCTGTCTCAAAGAAAAAAAAAAAAAATAGCAGGTCTTAAATTTAGGTATTTAATCCATTTTGATTTGTTTTCATATGGTGGGACACAGGGGTTTCCAGTTGGAAAGCTTCTTCACAGTAAAGGAAACAATTGAAAAAATGAAGAAACAACCTACAAGATGAGAGAAGATATTTGCAAACTATTTATCCAGCAAGGGATTGATAATTTGACTGTATAAGAAAATTGAATGACTCAATAATAATAGTAATAAATAATCCAATTAAAAATGGGCAAAATAATTGAATAGATATTTCTCATAACAAGATGTACAAAGGGACAACCAGTATATAAAAAATGCTCAACATCACTAATCATCTTGGAAATGCAAATCAAAACTACAATGAGGTATCATCTCAACCTGGTTAAATTGTCTATCATCAAAAAGACAGAAAATAACAAATGCTGGCAAGGATGCAGTGAAAGAACACTTGTACACTGGTAGTGGGAATATAAGTTAGTACAGCAACCATGGAAAACGGTATGGAGGTTCACCAGGAAACTGAAAACTACCATATGATCCAGCAATTCCACTGCTGGATAGAAAATCAGTATATCAAAGACATACCTGCCTTCCCACGTGTATTGCAGCACTATTCACAAAAACCAAGATATGGAGTCAACCTAAGTGTCCATCAATGGATGACTGGATAAAAATGTATAGTATATATACATATAATAGAATACTATTCAGCCTTGAAAAAGAAACAAATCCTGTAATTTGAAGCAATATCAATGAAACTAGACGACATTATATTAAGTGACATAATCAGAGCATAGAAAGACAAAACTCACGTGTTTTCATTCATAGGTGGGAGCTAAAATATTTGATCTCATGAAGGCAGTGTGTAGAATGGTGGTTACCAGAGCTGGAAACAGTAGTGGGGAGGGGTGGATCAAGGAGTTGGTTGATGGGTACAAAAATACTATTAGATAGAAGAAATAAGTTCTCATGTTTGATAGAACAATAGGGTGACCACCATCAACAATAATTTATTGTAGAATTCAAAATAGAGAAGAAGATTTAGCATGCTCCTAATACAAAGGAATGATAAATGTTTGAGATGAATATCACGATTACCCAATTTAATTATTGCACATTGTATGTTTGTATCAAAATATCACATGTACCCATAACTATGTGCAAATATTATGTGTGTATAAAAATTAACAATAGAAAAATTATAAGGAGAAAAATTGGTGACAATTTAAAATAAATTAAAAAATAGTAATACATTGAATACAGGCAATCAAAGATAGAATATTATCAAATATAGCACCACAATCCCTACAGCAAATATTTTATGAATATTTAATGTGAATTTTCATTAATTAGTACAACTTCCAACAGTATTATTACTATGTTCTGTATTTCAGTTTTAGTTACCAATTTATGTCTCTGTAGGAAGCTGAACAATCTATGTATTATTCATCATTTTGATAATTTATTTTATATATAATATATGAGGAAAGTAAAGAAATGGGTACTGATATTCATTTTTTCTACTATATACCATGGAGTCGGTTAAGTGTTTTAAATGAATATCAAAACCATATGAGGTAAGTGCATTCATCTACTTTAAGGAAGGATAAAAGCTTGGTTTAAAGGGAATGTTAATAAAATCTATTTTACTCCAAATTCAGTTGTGCTTTCTTGTCACTGTACACTCACAGTGTCTGCATCTACCGCTCTATTTCAGTCATCAATGATTCATGAAAGAGGAATGGATATGTCACTATCGGGAGCAGAAATGACTCAGAAAGAAATAAATGAGAGGACAAAGACCAAAGTTATTGAGAGAAAAAATAAAAATCTCCCCAGGAGGTTGTTTGCTGTCACTAGTAGAAAAAGACCCAACTACATTACTCTTTTACCCTGAATCTACCTGTATTTTCAGCTACACAGTGAAAGCCTGTAATCTGCAACTTTGTTTTGTGCTATACAGCTGAGAAATATGCTGCTGAAAAGTAACAACCTTCTTTTTTCTATATAAGGTCACTTTTAATAATTGACATCAGCAGAATGCTCCAAAAACACTAAGGGGAATGGTTATATAACTTGAACATTGCAGCAAAGACGTATATAAAATATGCAACATAAATAGGGGAAAAATTTCAGCCTCAAGTCACCCAGTGTATCTTTAACAGCTCAGAAGATAGCTGGAGATTTTTTTTAAAAGAAACTAAAAATGATGTTTAATTGCTGTGGCTGGAAGCTACATGGGAATTATCTGTGCTTGTCAGAGACACAATCCTCTTCCATGTTTCAACTGTATAGGCCCATTCTGAATAGATGATTCAATCTTGCTTTATAATTTAAGATATTATGCTTAGGGTTTGTGGGAAAAAAAATATATTGGCACATTGAAGAAGCGGGATCTTCATACCCCTAATGAGAAATGAATCAAGTGTTATTGCTATCAATCACCTTGCTTACTGAGGTAGTGGCATTGCATGACATATCACCCTGGAAAAAGAGTACTGTGCAGGATTGTCTATCAATGACCTTCATTCCATCTGTCTCTAGTCTTTCCTTTTCAGATATCTGAATGTAAGAGAAAATTCACCAGCAAATTCCTAAAAAATTCAGTGGAAGTAATGTCTAATTTTCCATTAAAAAAATCACTTTCTGTAGAATGTATAAGAAAATTGCTTATATATTGTTTGATTTCTGTCTTTTGATATTATGAAACTTTCACACATTGCCACGTGAAATAAATTAACATAAGAAAGTAATACCTCTGGTAATAGGCTATTGCTTTTCAAAAACTTGATGTTTAAGTCAAAGTGGTAATTCAAATGTGTGTATAATGGAAAGTACACTTATCTAACTGTATTTTGGAACTATGACCAGATAGAGTCCTAGGAATTAATTAATTAATGTTTCTTAAAAATTTGATTGACTTAATAATATGATTTGAAGTAAATGAATTATTTAAGTATAATGCAAGAAATTAAAAGGACACAAATAGTTTGGGTTATAATTAGTCTCAGTGAAAGCAGGACATTTCAAGTGTGAGAACAAAGTGATAATAAATAAAATGATTAAATATGATAAGAAAATACTTTAAAATTCCACATAATTTAAACAAAATTGAAAGTCACAATGTTAAGATTCACACATAGTGTACTTTTAAACATCATTAATTTTTAAAAAGTCCTGATATAAAAAGGACTTAAGTAGGCAATTTTCCAAAGTTGACATAAAAATATAATCAGTAATTATCCATTCATCCACTTCTGTCAGTTCAGCTATTAAGCCACTTGCTCAGCAAACGTCTACAGAGTCTCTAGTATGTTTCAGGAAATAAGCACAGAAACACATTTATCCTCATTTGTAATGACTGAAATAAAAATTTTAAGTAAAATAATGCAGCATATTATAATACATTATTATAAAATGAAAATGCAATGAAATCCAAATAAGCTGAAACCTGAAACCAGGCTTCATTTAAGAGAGAGCACATGGACATTTTCACAAAAATAATTTCACGGAAATCTACATTGCTGCAACATTTCTTCAGAAAAGGGAAATCACCACATTGTGTTTCATCTTAAATAACCAAGTGTTCAGCTTAATTTATAGAAGGTGTACAATAGATTTCCATAGCCCAGCATTACTGTGTCACGTTGTCACTTTTTCTGCGTTACTTCTGGATATTGTTTTAACATGACGATAAATGGTTCTTGGGCAAAAAACAATTAAGATACCATTTATTTTTACCAATCAAGTTAAGTCATTATTTCTCATGGGATGCATCAGGTCATTTGGAACATTCTTCTTGATGGCTCCATCTCAGTCTAGAATCTCAGGCATTTGAGAGGTAATTCTAAGTGAGTCAAATAATATTTCTCTTGTTAAATAACTTATTAACTTGGCTCCCTAATAGGAAAAAAAATCCCCCCTTAATTCCAATTACGCCCTTTAAACAAACACATGAATAAACCTATTTTATAAGTGAAAAGGTTGAACCATTATTATTTGTTCAGCTTAGGCAAGATCTGAATACATTTCCATTTATATAAATCCTTAAGCAGAAATTTTAATGACTATAGTTAAATTCCTATTTATACCTCTATTGTCAGGACAAATGATTGTGTTTTATATGTGATCCTGCATTTAATTAACAACCATTTTCTTAATTATGTGTATTTGCATATGAGAATATTTGCTGAGATGCATCTCAACATGAAATATGTTATTTTTGCAATTTTAAAATATAAAGCAGCTTACAAATCAACTTAAGGTTATTAATTTTCCCTAGCATAATTAATACTTATTAAAAGTAAGTAGTGATCAAAATAAGTTATAAAGTGAAATATATTTTTTTAATTTGTTTGTTCCAAGAAACAAACTTGAGATTCATTAAGCAAGAAAAAAAAAAATCATAAGAAGTTTACCAAGTTAAATATAAGAGAGTATTCTGACCACCAAAAATTTGTGGTCAGAAATGAGGAACCTGGTCTTGATTGCAGAAAGCCACTCTTTTAGGCTCCTTCTTCTGCAGTCTGGTGCCAAAATTTCATTCTCCATATCTTTCTCAGTAGTCTGAACTTTTTTTTCTCTCTCTCTCTTTGAAACAGAGTCTCACTCTGTTACCCAGGCTGGAGTGCAGTGGCACAATCTTGGCTCACTGCCACCTCTGCCTCCTGGGTTCAAGCGATTCTCCTGCCTCAACCTCCTGAGTAGCTGGGATTACAGATGGGCGCCACCACTCCTGGCTATTTTTTTTTTTTTTTATTTTTTTTTTTTTTTTTTGTATTTTTAGTAGAGACGGGGTTTCACCATGTTGGTCAGGCTGGTCTTGAACTCCTGTCCTTGTGATTGGCCTGCCTCGGCCTCCCAAAGTGCTGGGATTACAAGCATGAGCCACCGCACCCGGCCAGTAGTCTGGACATGGTGAAAAACTACCTGCTACATTTAAATAATCATGCTTCAAAAAGATACTCAGAAGAAACTGGTATCTCTCCCAATTTCAAACCACTAGAACGTGAATCACTACTCCTGTTTTCAACAGGTATCCCCTCCTGTTATCATAAGCCATAGCCAGAAAGTGGGGCGGATCAAGGAGTACAAACATGGTTGTTTTCACCCAGTCTTGATAGAGGGCAGTCCTCAGATCAGGAGTGATTATTTCAGCAGATCATCCACTGCCAAGCGTTTTGTTTGGTGTCTACTGTATGCTTACAGTCAGAGAAAATTGGAAGTATGTGTAACAAATGTTAACATTGCTTTATGAAACATTTGTTTTCCCTCTCTGACTCCCACTTTCCTTTCATAGTGATTTGAAAGTGCTAAGTATGGGGGCGACAAAAAGCTGAAGATTTATTTATTTATTTTTAAGTACAAGGCATTTTGGTTGAATTTTAGCTTTGCTTTCATTATGTCATCTACATGATCAAACGTGGCATTAATTCTCAATGAGAGTAGAGTCGAGAGGACTAAAAGGAGGCTGGGGGGAAATGGCGAAGAAAATCTATAAGCCAGTTTGGCACTACCTATTGAATGGCTTCAACCTGGCTGATATGTACGTCTCAGGTTCTAAATTTGTTTTTTTATTATTATTATTTCAATTGATTTTGGGGGAAATAGATGGTGTTTTGTTACACCAATAAGGTTTTTAGTGGTGATTTCTGAGATTTTGGTGCACTCATCACTCGAACAATGTACGTGGTACACAATACGTAGTCTTTTATCTCTCACCCTGCTCCCACCCTTCCCTCAAAGACCCCAAAGTCTGTTGTATTGTTTCTATGCCTTTGCATCCTCATAGTTTAGCTCCCACTTAATAAGGTTCTAAATTTTAATCCTGTTTTGGGCATGAATGGTGCATGTTTAAAATGCCCAAGAAATATCTATATTTCCTTCTAACTAAAGGTCCTTAAAATTAACCAGGAAGACCATTGGCTAAGTGAATAATTAATCATGCCTTTGGAGACTTTTTATTCTCATCATTATGAGACTTTCTATACTCAATCATTAAATTGTAAAAATTTGGAGACTTTTTATGCTCAGTCATTAAATTGTAGCATAACAATATTTGTGGAGAGCAGAGGTCAGTAATTCTTTCACTGTATGTTTTTGTTGTTATTGTTCTCATTTTTCTCCCTTACACATACATTCTTATCATGCCGGTGGTTTTTTTTTTTTTTCCTTTAAACCCCATTAGGAAAAAAGGAGCTTAATACCACAATAAACAGCACAAAACAAGGGCTAAAAAAAATGTGTCTTCTCAGTTTTATTTTTAAGACACAAGCAAGTATTTTAGTTACTTCTTAATCAGTTTCACATTGACGTAGCCAACTGCTGACAGTGAGAACCAATCTGTTTGGGGCTAGTGTTGACATATTTATAAATATACCTGCCTAAATTAGAAAGAGATTGATGCTCCCACACAGTTTCTACCTTATTCGTGTATGCTTTTTTAAAGTGAGCAAATATATTTGCTTTTCTGTTTACTTTTGAGATTGTAAAACTACTTTTTTCTATGCTATGTGAATAGATGACCTATTTATATATAGTCATAGCTAAATAATGTTTGCATCTATGTGTCCCTTCCATCCACTGGTTATGAAGTTCTGGCGTTTTATCCTAATAATCTATAGGTCTGATGTTCAGATTGTTTTAAAATAAAATCAAGGGTCTACTGCTACATGACATTTTTGTAGAAGGCTTAAAAATGTAAGCACTATGCAGCATTTATGTTTGATCTACATATCATACTGAAATGGACAGGCTTGTGTGAAAAAATCTCAAATAGCTTAGTGCAACCTACAAATTCAGCTCTTCTTCTGGCCTCTTTCCTTTTTCCCCCTCATGTTTCCTTCCACTGTTCCTCATACTCAACTTATTTTTTGTTTTTCTTCATGGTCTGAGTTTAAATCAAAATGTAGTAACTGTTTTTGAATCCAAATTTCTAGTCTAATAATTTGACCATGTGAAAAATATATTGATCTTCCTTTGGCTTATTAGTCTACAAGATTAACCTTTAGAATTTTTCACTAGTTTAAGAATATTACAAGTATGCTTAAAGCTTGTGTATCAGAAAAAAATGAGACCCTGGAAGACTAGCCAAATGAAGCAAAAATTAACAAACGAATGATTTTGATTTTAGTCGGTTGTGCATTTTTAGTACTCTGCAAAACTTTACTTTCTTGTAATTTTATAATAAAATCACAACACATTCTCACAGTAATGAAATTTCAATATTTTATAATTCTGAAACCAAAATGAATATTCATAGACTAAACAATATAGAGATTAATTTTGATTATTGATATATTAAATGCATGATAAGAGTAATTTTGTTATTTGGCTAACATTATAGGTTTTATTTTCTCTCGTAAACACTGAAAGCTTAAAAATGTAAAGGACGCAACAGCAAATAGTTCAAATGAAAAAAAATTATAGCAAAGCCCCTATTTTAGTTGCATAGCAACTTACAAAAGTAACAAAAAGAGAAAGTAAAGTTTTTGAAATCACAAGTTTTTAGAGCAAGACAGGAGACGTGCAAAAGAAAAGTGTCATCTTTTCAGATACATTAAAATGTCAAGATAACACAATTTGAGAACATGGAATACTTACATAAACCTGTAATACATATTCGATAGACAATAAGTCCAGTAGTCATATTTCATTCATTTGAACATGAATTAAAAATGTAGAATTTCAGTTTATAGGAGGAAATGTAAATGTTTCTAAATGCTATAATATACCAAGTATAACCAATCAAATAGATACAATGACAATAAAGAGAAAATTCAATAATGCCAGATATGTTACTTTTACTTTGTTTTATTTTATTATTTTTATTGTTCTCTCCCTGCCCCCCAGATCTAAAGGTATAGTATTCACTGGTATGAGGGAAAATGATGATTTAGTATCAATAAAATCTTTACAAAATATCAATGATGACTTTTTAAAAATATGTGCAATGATAGTCAATAAGCATAAACATATGTTGCAAGTTTTCAACAAATCTAACTCAAGGACCTGTTTAGACAGGTATATTTATTTATAGAAATTTGAAAGAAAAAAGTTTATTTTTTAAAACATGGCACACTAATGTTATAGATTTTCTGAATAATAAGCATTGTGACTCTTCTAATATGTAGAAGACATTATTATATGAGAATAACTGCTGTTTTAATGATTTATGTTGAAGACATAAAAATAAAATGTAAGTTTTTATTAGAGATCACTGAGGTAGGCAAGATTAAATTTACAAATTTAAGTTTGAGTTGCTTTTTTAACAAGATATAAAATGGAATAATTATTTTTTAATTATTATTATGAATTTTTTTTTAAGAGAATAGGGCTTGCTATGTTGCCCAGGCTAATCTCAAACTCTGTAGCTTTAAGTGACGTTTCCACCTTATCCACTCAAAATGCTGGGATTACAGGTGAGAGCTACCATGCCCAGCCATCAGTTCTTAAATTCAGACTCAAAGCCTCTTTAATGAAGAATACAGTAATTTGAAGAATAATCCTGCTATGATGCTGAAATTTGTATTTAAGTGTTCCCTTTGGTCTTTCCCCAGTGACCTGAAATCATTTACTAGTACAACTATGCACTGGGAAAAGGGAAACATAATTTTATGGAACTGTGGGCAGTGGTTTAAAATCAACACTAATTCTTGAAACTTCAAAAGTCATTGGGATTAACCAATTAGAAAACTGCCAAAGTCAGAAGATTAATTGAATTTTGGTTGTGGTTTGTCTCTCAGTAAACTCATTAGTCTCCATGTCTTCTCTGTGTTTGTTTTTCCAGTTATGGAATGCAAAGTTATAACAGACATACTCAGACCCAAACACAACCTGCACGTTGTTTCCCTAACTTGTGAAGTGAGGATTATTGTTACATGAAAGACCAAGTAGCAACTCCTAGAATTGCCTGTATCTACCAATATAGTAAATCAAAACTAATGTCCACTTTTTGGAGATATTAAAGTGTTAAGTACCACTGTAAATAATATTTAGTAGTGGTAAATCACATTGAATGTTGAAGTTTTATAGTTTCAAATTTAACATTTATGCACTGGACAAACTTGTGTATGTTTTTTACATGGTGTGAGGTATGGGTCATTTTTTGCATATATGTACCTAATTTTCCAACATAATGTGTTAAAATACTGTCCTTTCTCTACTGAATGACTTTGTTCTTTGCCAAATATCAGTTTGTCAAAAATCAAAATATATATGTATATCTATTTCTGTACTCTTTATTTTGTTATTTTGATCTAGTTGTCTTATTTGGATGCCAATATCATACTGCTTCTAGAGTATCCTTTTTAAATAGGCTTGAAGTCAGATGGTGTACGTCCTCTAAATTTGTTCTTTTTGATGTTATTTTGGTTAACATAGGTCTTTTACAATTTCATATGAATTTTAGAATCAGCTTGTCAATTTCTACAAAACATTGAGTGCATATGGACACCAAGAAGGGAACAATAGATACCAAGGGCCTACGTGAGGGCAGAGGGTGGAAGGAGAGTGAGGGTCAAAAAACTACCTATCAGGTACTCTGCTTATTACTAGGGTGATAAAATAAACTGTATCCCAAACCTCTGTGATATTCAATTTACCTATATGTACCCTGGAACCTAAAATAAAGGTTAAAAAAAGTTCAATGATAATGTTCCTTAAAGTAGATTTTTTATGTTTATTGTGTTTAGGTTTCACTCGACTTCTTGAACTTGAAAGTTCATGTTTATTTACAAATCTACAAAGTCTTCAGATGTATTCTCTTCTAGTAGTTTTTAGGACTGAAAATATTAGATCTCTTCTTGTTGTTCCACAGGTAGCTTAAACTGAGTTCATTTTTTTCCTACCAATTGTCTCTGTTTTCATATTAGATGCTTTCTATTGTTCTTCCCTTGTATTTACTGATATTTTTTGTTCTGTACCCTCATGTGTTCGAGTCAATCCTCTGAACCTTTTATTTTGGTTATTGCATTTTGCAGTTGTATTCAATATTCAAAATACAATATTATTGTATTTTGTACTTCAGCTTAGTACTCCTTTATATCTTGTTAGTTTGCTGACATTCTCTTTCTTCAGCTGAAGATTTTTTTCATTTGTTTCATTTGTGTTAATTATTGTTTCTTAAAGCATTTTTCATAATGCCTGCTTTAAAACCTCTGACTAGATAATTCTAACACAGCTTTTATCTCAGTGCTAGAATTTACTAATTGTCTTTTGTCATTCACTTTGAAAACTTACTGGTTCTTGATTTGATAAATGATTTTGAATTTTAACCTGGAACCTTTTAGTATTATGTGTCTCAGGATTTTACTTGAAATTTCTGTGTTCATGGGTTTTGTCTAAAACCACTTTGGCACAAGGGGAGTGTGCTTTATTACTGCCAGATGGAAGTGGAATTCTAGGTTTTCTACTTGGCCTACCTTGATATCTGATATTGGGGAAACTTTGTATTACTGCTATGCAGGGATTGTAGTTACGACTCACCATGGAGTCTTCATTGACACTGTGATAGTGTGGCCTCTTTACCTTTGGGTTACATGAAAGTCCTGACCCTTCACTAGGTTGCCTATGGCATACCACTATGGTGGGAGAGACATAGGCACCTAATTCTTGCGAATAGTTGGAGATCTGAGTTACTCCCATGTTCTTTACTGATGCTGGGGTGTCGAGGAGAGATCATTACAGACTTTTTGAGATTCCAGTCCTGTTCCTTACTTCCTAATTGGCCTTCTCTGACACCCCTCATGTGGGAGATTTGGGATGCCTTGCAAAGATGGTTGTATACGCTCCCTACTCAGCATTTGTTGGTAAGAATGTGGCCACACAATTATTTTATGAGATTTGACTGGTAGAGAAGTGATTGCTTAAAATTATCGTTTCTTACTGGAACTTCTCTTTTTTGATCATTGGTAAGAGAGAGCAAGTTTTTATTTGGGCTTTTTTTTTCTTTTCTTTCTTTTTTTTTTTTTTCTTTTGAGTCTTCAATCACGAGCATTTCTGGGCTTTTGGCTTCTTCAGCTCCAAATGTGGTATATACCTGGGCAACTCATCACCATGTCAACCTTCAGACCTTGGAGTTTGTCTCCTTCTTTCTATCTTTTAGAATCTTGTTTATTTTATGTATAATATTCTGGATTTTCAGTTGCATTTAGTGAGAAGATTAGGAAAAATGCATACACTTCATCTTCCTTAAGGTGGAAATCAGTAAATTATTTTTAATGGACTTTATTTTATGTAACAGTTCTAGATTTACAGAAAAATTGAGAACATAGTACAGATAATTCATATTTAAAGTAATATTTTAAACTATTTCCCCTCTCATTAGCACCTTACATTAATATTAGTATGGTGTATTTCTCAAAATTAATGTGTCAATATTAATATATTATTAGTAACTAAGTTCATAGTTTATTGAAATTTTATTAGTTTTAAGTAAGACCTTTTTCTGTTTTAGAATCTCGTCTAGGATTCTATATTAATTTGCGTCATCATGTCTCCCTAGATTCCCCTTGACTATGACATTTTTTAGTCTTTTCTTGTTTTTAATTACCTTGATAACCTTAAGGGATATTGGTCAAGTATTTTGTAGCGTGCTCCTCTATTGAAATTTTTCTGGCATTTTCTCATGATTAGACTGGTGCTCAGGGTTTTTGGGAGAAAGACCATAAAGGTAAAGTGAGGTTTTCAGCACATCGTATCAAGGATATGTGCTACTAATATGATTTATCACTGTAGATGTTGATCTAGATTACCCAAAGTGTGACTTGTCTGAAGTAGGATTTGCCAGAGTTCTCTAAAGTTAGGTTTTTGACCACTTTTCCATAATGTACTTTTTGGAAAAAAGTCAGTGGGCACAGTTCATACATAAAGAGTCTGAATTTATATTCTCCCTGCCTAAGGGCAGAATATCTATATACATTATTTGAAATTATTCTGCATCAGAGATTTGTCTCTTTCCCTCACTGGTTTATGTATTTAAATATATATTTATATAATTATGTTCTACTTTCAGCCATAATCCCTACCTTACTAATTTTTCTGTTGTTTCTTTGGCCACTGGGAGCCCCTTCAATGGCCTCTGTGGCCAGGCGCGGTGGCTCACGCCTGTAATTCCAACACTTTGGGAGGCCAAGGCAGGCGGATCACAAGGTCAGGAGATCGAGACCATCCTGGCTAACGTGGTGAAACCCTGTCTCTACTAAAAATACAAAACATTAGCCAGGTGTGGTGGTGGGCGCCTGTAGTCCCAGCTACTCGGGAGGTTGAGGCAGGAGAATGGCGTGAACCCGGGAGGCGGAGCTTGCAGTGAGCTGAGATCATGCCACTGCACTCTAGCCTGGGCAACAGAGGGAGACTCTGTCTCAAAAAAAAAAAAAAAAAAAAAAAAAAAAAAATGGCCTCTGTGTCACTTTGAGATATATGTATCTGTAAGGTGTTTTGGGGTCAATGTTTTTTAAGTCTCTTCATCATTGAGACTTTCTTTCACTCTATTTAACACGGCTATTCCTTACATTCTGCATTTTGATAATCACATCTTTTTTTATAATTTCTCTTCAATTTTATTCAGTATTGTGCTTTTCATGAAATTGTATAATTGCTGAGTTTTATTTATATAGATTTGTATTTGTATTGTTTTAAAAGATTTTTATTTTATTAGGTTTTTTTTTTTTTTTTTTTTTTTGGCACAGGATCTCACTCTGTTGCCCAGGATGGAGTGCAATGGCATTATCAGAGTGCACTGAAGCCTTAAACTACTAGGCTTAAGTGATCCTCCTGTCTCAGCCATCTGAATAAATGGGATTACAGGCTTGTGCCACTGTGCCCAGCTATTTTTGTATTTTTAAACATGCTTATGTTATACTTATTCTAAATTGTTCAAGGAATGTTAATTCTTTGGGGTTTTGTTCTAGCTTTTTTGGTAGGTTCATTTCTTGACATTGTTTTTCATTTTTTAAGGTAATCTTATCATAATCAGATGTCATTTTATTCATTTATTGTTCCTTCTCTCAGTTGTAGATGTGTTTCAGATGGCAGCAGTGGCCTGTCTGGAATGGCTGCTGCAAAGATACCAGTTGCAGCAAGGGAGGTGTGGCTGGGGCTGCAGGCTCAGTGGTGCCCGGGGGAGCCAGGAACAGGTGGGGGCCCGCCCTCTTCTGAGTTAGTGGAAAGGGGAGCCCCACGCTCCTGGGTGCAGCTGCTGCCACCCAGCCACAGCTGCAGATCTAGGCATCTCTCAGAGGCCCAGGAAACTCTTTGCCCCTACAGGCTTGAAAGTGCCTGCTCCTGCGACCTGACCTCTACCCACTCTCAGCAACTGCTCTGAATTTGCGGCAAAGTCATGGCCAAACCCAAGCATTGTCATGACCTCACTATGTGTGCATATGCTCAGGGTGGCACTGACAGCAGCCCCCTGCTGTGTCTGCCCCCTCCAAACTTTGGATGCCAATGATCATGAGAAGGAGGCCAAAGGGGAGCTGAGGGCAGCTTGGAGTAGGCCTTCAGGCACTCCTTGGCATGAACAACCTGGAGACTGTGGACAGGATATTGATGGCAGCAGGAGGCAGACAGGCTCCTGGGAGAAAAGGGGTAGGTCCCCAGTGAAACCCCACCTTCAGACCAGAATGGCCTGAAGCCTGAGGAACAGACTGCCAGTTCTGTGGACAGGAGTGAAAACTTATGGTACATTTTCCAGGCCTGTCCATGGCTGCCCATGGACCAATCAGCATGCACTTCCTCTCTTCTGAAGCCTGTAACAACCCCAGACTCAGCCAGACTTGGGCAGATATTGGGATGACCTGCCTGCAGAAAGGAGATACCCACTGTGGGAATTTCCCTAAGCCGGGAGCTGAGCAGATGTTGAAATGACCTGCCTGCAGACAAGAACTATCCACTGAGTGTCTCCTCTCAGCTGAGAGCTGAGCAGAAGTCAGGACAACCTGCCTACAGTGAGGAGCTACCCACTGTGGGTCTCCTCTCCCCTGAAAGCTGTTTACTCATTGGGATGACTTGTCTGCAGGTAGGAGCTACCACTCTGGTCTTGTTTCCACTGAGATTTGCAGATGTCAGGATGTCCTGCTTGTGGAAAGGAGCTACCCACTTTGGGTCTCCTGAGAGCTATACTGTAACTGAATAAAAGCATCTCTTCACCTTGCTCACCTTCTGGTTTTTTGTGTACCTTATTCTTCTTGGATGAGGGGCAAAAACTTAGGAACTGCCAAATGGCAGAACTGAAAGAGCTGTAACACAAACTTGACTAAAACACACCCCCATCCTCTCTACATTGCTGGCAACTAGAAGGAGAGAAGAGAGAAGAGCTGCAGTTCTTTGGAGAGCCCAGACCTGGGAGCTCCCCAGGCTAGGAACGTGACACCCTCTTTGGAGCTCTGCAGTTCCTGGCATCTCCAAGTTTTTGGGCACAACCGTATTCCCTGGTGAGAGCAGTGGAAGCTGCTTGCAGTACGTCTGGTCCAACTGCAGCCTCACAGGGAGCCAGTGCCCATGGAGGAACCTGGAGCTGCCCGCCTAGCCGCAGCCAGTATGCCTGGCTGTGCCCAGCGACTGGATCCTGTGCTCATTTGCTCATGCACCCCTCCCTGCTCTGCACCTGGCTTGACCTTAGCAGGTGTGATATCCAGGCTTGTAGCGTGAGTTGAGTGCAGCCTGCCAGGCCAAGCGGGCAGAACAAGCCCAGCAAGCCTCAGCGAAATGTGGGCAAAGGTGCCATCATCCACAAATGTTTCCGGCTGGCAAAGTGACACCACAAGAATCTCATGATATTTCTACAAGTTGGTATTTTGCTTGTTCTGCCAGAGTCCAATATATTTCCCACGTTCACAATCAATTTTTACAGTAAATCCTTTATGTAAATGCTTATACTTGAGTGTGTGATAAAAATGTTTATCTGTGGTTATAGAATCCATATCGATTTCATATTAAAGGTTTCAGTTTCCCTGAAAAAAAGTAAGTTATTAAAACTTAAAGTCTTAAAGCCATAGACAGATGACAAACATCATTTCCTATTTCTAGCTAAGGTTAGGAAGGATGCAGGGTGGTTTGCTAGTTTATTTTTAAGGTGCAAGACAGCACTTAAAATTTGACGCTTTTATTGAGAAATGCCAATTCCCAATTCCTTTAGCAGGGGCACAAAGCCATCCATCATCTCAGTCAGTCAGATTCCATAAACGGTAACCAGGTTCATAGCATACGTGCTCTTCCCAGGATTTCAGCCTGCTCTTCCCTCGATGGTTTTAGTTTGTTCTCTATTTCTAGCATGTGGTCGTACTTCACTTCCTTTATTTCTAACTGTAATACAGAATCTCATTTCATTTTGTATATCCGACCTCTAACATCTTCCGATTCCAAGACCTCCCTACACACCTCTTGTCTCACATCTCAGCAAGATGATTTGAAAGTCCACAGTGTCTCTCCCTTGGCTCTGGTGGAAAGTTCAAACCATGCATAATTCAGTCATGCCTGTAAGAACTGTAACCGCATGGCCACTCCAAACACTCTAAAACTCAATCCATTTTCCCCCCTTTCTCTAGTAAGTCATTTTTGAACCTCAGTAAAAGCTTACCTTTCTTTCCCAAGAAAACTGTACAGTGTGAGTAATTAATATTCTATATCCTCTTGATGCTTGAGTAACATTATCAATATGAATATCGAAACCCTATTTTGGGTGAAGATTTTATCCTTCCTTTGATAGGGCAGCCACAAGACACTAACACACCTGGATTAGAAATAATTTTAGGGACAATAGCTTAGGAAAACTTTTTTTTCTTTTTTTAAGTGTACTTTAAGTTCTCGGGTACATGTGCACAACGTGCAGGTTTGTTACATATGCATACATGTGCCATGTTGGTGTGCTGCCCCCATCAACTCATCAGCACCCATTAACTCATAATTTACATCAGGTATAACTCCCAATGCCATTCCTCCTCCCTGCCCCCTCCCCACAATAGGCCCCAGTGTGTGATGTTCCCCTTCCCATGTCCAAGTGATCTCATTGTTCAGTTCCCACCTATGAGTGAGAACATGTGGTGTTTGGTTTTCTGTTCTTGCGATAGTTTGCTGAGAATGATGGTTTCCAGCTGCATCAATGTCCCTACAAAGGACACGAACTCATCCTTTTTTATGGCTGCATAGAATTCCATGGTATATATGTGCCACATTTTCTTAATCCAGTCTGTCACTGATGGACATTTGGGTTGATTCCAAGTCTTTGCTATTGTGAATAGTGCCGCAGTAAACATACGTGTGCATGTGTCTTTATAGCAGCATGACTTATAATCCTTTGGGTATATCCCCAGTAATGGGATGGCTGGGTCAAATGGTATTTCTAGTTCTAGATCCTTGAAGAATCGCCACACTGTCTTCCACAATGGTTGAACTAGTTTACAGTCCCACCAACAGTGTAAAAGTGTTGCTTAGGAATAATTTTGAAATGAATTCATATTGTGATAGGGACCCACAAGCTATTCTACTATGTTGTTGAAAGTCAGTATATAAATAGTTTTAATTCTGGTAGTTATCTTGGACAGGAAAAACAAACAATAAGCTCTACTGCATTTCATCTATTATGTTGACAAATGAAAAAATAACAAACAAGATAATATGGAGTACAGTTAACACTGTAAAATGGTACTTTCCTAGACTGCTCATGGGATGCAGCCTACTTATTAATACCTGGCAGGAGACTTTACATGGAGAAACACAGAAAAGATAGGGCAGAAAAGACCACCAGCTACTCAGGGGAAGGGAGAAAATAGGCCACAGGATATTTTAAAATATATCTTCAACTTTGAAAATGTAAATAAGAAGTGGATAAAAAGCAAAGAAACAATTTTTAGACATATTCTAAAAGTGTATGTTATAATTGAGTGTAATGTTGCATGATGTAACACTGTGATTTTAAACCTCCCACCTGCCACAGCCCCTCCCCACCCACATACATACAGAGAGAGGGATCGTACTATTTTTTTTTTTTAAAGAGAATCAGCTCTGAAAGAACATACACGAGTGCAAAGAATAAACCTCAGTAACCACTATCTTGTACTTTAGACTTTGAATTATAATTTACAGGCAGATCAAGGCAACCAAAGTATATTCAGACCCTGTAAAAATGTCACTCCACAGTGCCACATCATTTTCATTCTGTTCACTGTAATTTCATACAGTGAGGCTAGTGAAGGAAGATTTTCTGTATTAATTTCCAGGTTTGTTAACAAGTTAGATCTGCATTTTCTTACTTTTAAGTGAGTTGTGTTATAAGTCAGTGTCTCTAGGAAATAGGCTGTGCTCCAGAGACTTGCACGCAAAAAGTGTATTGCTTTCGCGAGTAACATCTATGGGAGAGCAGAACAATAGAATTGGGGAGAGGGATAATTAGAACTGTGTGTGGGTGCCACAAAGACTTCAGTTGATACCACTAGAGCCCAGGTGGCTCTGCAGGGTTATCTTGAATGGAAGGAAAGGACCAGGCCTTATATGAGTTCCTCAGCTCCAAACCACCTCCTTGTTTCTGTGTCGGCCAGTTATTGGATGTGGGCTGTGTCACCAAAAGGAAACATAACCTTGGTGAGGTGTCTGTCTAAAATTTATCATTTCCTCGGAGGGACTCAGCTGAGAGATTACAGTCCCAGCAGCTGGAGGAATGAGTCCTTCAGTCCTGAAGGCAGTGAGAATTTCTGAACCACTTGAGCTTTCTGTGATACTTTTAAGTTTGATAAATGGAAATTAGAAATATTTGGACTCATTCCAAGTTCAGTGTAAAAGCACTCGAGGCTTTATCAGTCTTGAAATACTCCTTGGACCTTGGCTAATCCTTATTGGGAAAAAGAAGAGGAGATAAAACAATTTTACAGCTGTGCTGATGCTGAAATGCCTTAAGAGTGATGAGAACAATGTACAAAGTTCCTCAAAATAAAGCCTTTTGTCAATTGAGTTCATATCTTGAGACTGCTTAGAAAGGATACCTGACAGACAGTATCTGTGAATGAATTCTTTAGAACAAGGTCACATAACAAGCAATGCACTTGTATATGTATTAGTGACATATGTATAGGAAGCATATAGAAATAAAAATGTTATATTTTGAAGGGAGAGGACAGCCAGTGGGGGAAATCTGTTAACAGAATAAATAGCCTCTTTTTTATTCACCTTAAAGAAAACTAGTCATACATTTTTGCTTCACAAACAGAAGCATATCTAACATGCGGTTTATTACAATGTCAGGTAATTATAAAACACAAAAAATGCTCATTAGCCTTCTAGAGAATTGTTGCATGAAAGGAGTTTTTAAACAAGATTTGCGCGCGCGCGCGTGTGTGTGTGTTGCTTTTTCTTCTGTTTTAATTATAGTGTGCAATCAATAAATCAATAGAGACACATCTTTCCGGGCAACATTGTCACATGTCCAGTCCAGGAAATTAGTAATTTAAATTCTGCTGAATCCCTTGACAATAAAAATTCTACATTAATGTGCAGGCTGATTCCCATGACCTCTTCACTGGAAAATATAAAATGTACTACTGTAATTTTATACTATCCAGTATAAAGAAACTAAGATTTTGTTTTTCATTTTCATTTCGTTTCATTGTCTTGTTCTCAGAAATATCCAGTGACCTATACTTGATAGATCGTGTAAAATGAACACGTCAGATAGTAGAACATTAGAAAGCTGAAGTAACATCAGCACATCTGAGTCATTGTTATACGGACAAAACAAATTGCATCCTGTCATGGCTGCCAAATGTTTTGGTAGAGATGGGATCATCCAGTTCAGCAGATGTGTTTTCTGTCTGTACAAAGCAATTTAAGGTGGTGAAATAATTGTCACAAGATGTTTATATAACATGAATGAATGTGAATGTGTTTAATAAAATGGTGCAAATCTCATTCATTCTAAATGTAATAGCACTTAAAAAATAAGCAATATACAACCTAATTTTACTTCTTCTAAGAAAATGAAAAAGTAAGTATATATAAGGGAAAGTTAATTAAAATATACACATGCATTCGTGTTTTACAATTTTGTTTTTGATTCAGTATTCATAATTTAACATATACATAATTTTTATTTTAATTCCAAGTTCAAAAGTAAGTTTTAATAAAAGAGAATAATTATAAAGAAGAATTTTAGAGTATATATCCCCTTTTGTTATTTAGCTGCTTTTATTTAAAAAAGAGAGCCTTGCTGCATATAAGAAGGCATTGCATATAAGAATGACTACATTGAAAACAATCTCTGTGGTTTACGTCACATGTGAAATATATAATTTATTAATTGTTTCAAGAATACATCACTGGAAATGTATTATTTTGTAAATGTCCTTGTTGTTAGAGGTTCAAAAACAAAGTCACTGCCTCTACTAATGAGTATACACCTATATACATACCCATATTGAAATATTTTAGCCTACATTTGCCTACAAACATACCTTTTACATTCACATATGCACATCCACACGCTTTTCTTTTTACTTAACTCAATGGTCAGGTAAGCTTCCTACATGAAGTGAAATACCGGAAGGCACAGTAAGTTAAGCTTTGACAGATTTAAAGTGCTACTCCAATCAAGTGTAAGATTGTTTTATATGACATAAAACATTGTGCATTATCTATTTCTTGAATTCCTCTTAATCCTACCTGCCTTTGAATTTCCTGACCACTGTCCATTTTGGACTATGGTACTGATAGTTTTCCTCTGCTCACAAAACTTTACCATATACCTTCTTTGATATCACTACCCAATCTTCATTTACAGAACTCCTGTTTTTTCATGACTTGACATCTCTTCATTCCCGATGGCTAAAAGTCACAGTGGCATTCCCTTCTCAGGCCAGAGGAGTAAGGTATGTGATCCAGACAAGTTGCTGTAAATAATAGTGACCTGCCTTTCCCAGACCATAGGAGTACATCATGTCTGTCAGATAGACAATGTATCCTCTTGGCTGAAGTATTGGACTTGGGATTAGATAAATTAACTGGGCATGTCCAACGAAAACCATTTAATGTGTTCAATTTATATTCTCTGAGAAGGATAAGACATTTTAAGCAGTTGAATGAGTAAGCCATTGTAATGTGACTTGGGGTTGCAAATAGTTGCCATTTTCCCCAGGCATTCAGAATCTCTTAAAGAATGAAGTCAGGCCAGGCGCAGCGGCTCACGCCTGTAATCCCAGTACTTTGGGAGGCCGAGATAGGTAGATCACCAGGTCAAGAGTTCAAGACCAGCCTGGCCAAGATGATGAAACGCTGTCTCTACTAAAAATACAAAAACTAGCCAGGCATCGTGGCAGGCGCCTGTAATCCCAGCCACTCGGGAGGCTAAAGTAGAGAACTGCTTGAACACGGAAGGCAGAGGTTGCAGTGAATCGAGATTGTGCCACTGCACTCCAGTCTGGGCAATAGAGCAAGATTCCGTCAAAAAAAAAAAAAAAAAAAATGAAGTCAGGAAACAGAGCCAAACAGATCTACAGGAAAAGATAGAGAAAGCACTGATACCTTCCTCTGAACTATTAAATCTAAGTATGAAGCTAGTCATATTTATATGGTTTAATAATGCCACATCCCCTTCAATTTTTTTTTTTTTTTTTTTTTTTTTTTTTTTTTTTTTTTTTTTTTGAGATGGAGCCATGCTTTGTGGCTCAGGCGGAGTGCAGTGACACGATCTTGGCTCACTGCAACCTCCGCCTCCCAGGTTCAAGCCTTTCTCCTGCCTCAGCCTCCCAAGTAGCTGGGAATACAGGCATCTGCCACCATGACCAGCTAATTTTTTTGTATTTTTAGTAAAGACAGGGTTTCACCATGTTACCCAGGATGGTCTGGATCTCCTGACCTCCTGATCCGCCCATCTCATCCTCCCTAAGTACTGGAATTACAGGCATGAGCCACCGCGCCTGGCCCCCATCTATTCTTAACACAGCTTGAGTTGAGCTTTAATTAATTATGGTACCAAAGTGATTCTTAATGAATACACACTTCACATCAAGAAAACATTTCATGAGTAGGAAATAGGCTGAAATTTTTAAGAAATTGCTAAAGATACAGCAGACATTTACAGAACATGATGATCATGGTGTACTGACATGATCACAGTATCCAGGGAGGTGACAATTTATGGATGGGAGATCATAAGTTTAAGTAGAGAGAGTCTTCCAGTGTCTATTGAAGACTATGAGTTTTATAAAATGTAAGTCAGATTTTTATTTCTCTGCTCAAAATCTTCCATCATGAAGTAAAACTATGACTTTCTAGGCTTTTATCCATCTTCTTATGTGCTTTACTATACCTCTGACTTCATACTTTGTACCCTTCTCACTTTCTTACTCTGTTCTAGCCACATTGACCTCCTTTCTGTGTGTATAACACAGTAGAAAAACTCATGATTGGGTCTTTGTACTTGCTCTTCTCATATGCCTTCCAGAATGTTCTTCCTACAGATATCTACAGGATTATCTCTTTCACTGCATTCATGAATGCTACTAAAATTTCAAATTTTTAAGGTCTTTCTTAATTATTTTAATTAAATATCATATACTCGCATTTTCTTACTTTACTTGATTTCTCACCCTTTATTTAGCTAATATTTAGCTAATATTTAGCACTTATCACTATGTAGTATTTTTATTATTTATAATGCTTATTGTATATCTTTTCATAATACTATGTATTATATATAACAGCTGTAATATGGACTCATCTTTTTTTTGCTTTAAAAAATTTGTTGTATACTTATACCTAAATTGGTGGCTTAGCATAATATGTATTCAATAAATTTGTTGAAATAATGAATGATAATGAGATTTGAAATCAGAATACACCACAATTAAGTACCTGTCCTAAGAGTTATAGAGTGGTGATATCAGAAAAGCTATTTTGCTTGTGTGAGCTTAAAATTTGTCATTTACATAAAAGTAGTCTTACTGCCCTTCTAATATCTTTATTAATATATAATGGACATGTTGTCATTTGCACATATCTGAAATGTATATTTTGATAAATCTCTGACCCATCCCTCTCTTCTTGTATGTACTAGTACCCAGACAATCACTGATATTTTTTAGGGCAATATATAAAAATTTGCAATTTCTGGGATTTCAAATAAATGGAATAGTACATTATGCACTAATTTTTTTTTCTGTTATCTTTAACTATTTAAGAAACTACCAAAAAGTTTCCCAAAATAACAGCAGTATTTTACATTCTTACCCACAGTATGTGAGAGCTCCACTTTTTCCACATCCTCGCCAACACTTGGTATGACCAGCCATTTTAATTTTAGGCATTCTCGTAGTTGTATAGTGGCATCATATTGTAGTTTTTAACTTGCATTTCCAAATGACTAGTGATGTTGAACTTTTTTTTATGTTTGTCAGACATACATCTTACAGAGTGAAATGTGTATTCAAAACTTTTGCTAATTAAAAACAATTAATTTGTTTGTTTTCTTATTGTTGTATTTGAGAGTTATTCAAATATTTTGGATATAAGTCTTTTACTGTATTTCTGCTTTGTAAAGATTTTTTTTCACCATCTAAGGCTTTTTACTTAATTCTATTAACACTGCAATAAAATTTAATCTATTAATTTATAGATTTATGGGAGATAGTGTTCAAGAAATCAAAGAAATCCTTGAGTAATTTAATGTCAAATTTAGAAGGCCAACTTAGAAGGCTTATAGGTTTAAGTTTTATATTTAGGTCAGTGATCAATTTTGAGTTACATTTTGGAGATGGTGAGAGTTATAAACCAATGTTTTTGTTGCTGTTGTTGAAACAGGCATATCTAGCACCCTTTGCTGAAAAGGTTATTCTTTCTCAACTGATTTGCTTTTGTACCTTTATCAACAATCAGGCTCCATAATCGTGTAGGTATATTTCAAGACCCTCTATTGTGTCCCATAGAAATATTCGTCTGTCTTGATATTAACATTGCACTGCCTTGACTACTATTTCTTTACAATAAGTTGTCTTGACATTATATAGTGTTATTACTCCAACATTTTTATTTAAAAAAATACTTTGGTTATTCTAGATCTTTCAAATTTCTATATAATTTTCTATATAGATTTTAGAAAATTATGATATTTAGGTCAGAATAAAAAGTATAGGGTGATTACAAATCACAGAAATAAATACTTAAGGCACTCATTAAAATTAAAAAGCTGTTAATATCATGGTCAGAACCTAATAATTATGATGATAATGATGAAATAGATACTAATTTGAATCACTTTCAAATAAATATTTTTAAAATATGAAAAAATACCAAGAGCACTGTGGCACTTTAGGTCTGGCATATTTCAATCTTCTTTCAACCTGTTTTTAATGTATATGTATGAGTTTATAAAGACACACACATATTCATGCAAAAATAAAAAATAATTTTATATTATATTATTAATGACAGTATTCTTTTTCATAAGCAATATTACAAAAATCTCTTTCATAACAAGCATGATTTTTTAATGTAGTTAATAATCAGTGCTTCAGGTTTATTTTCATTCCTCTGTTGTCTACAAGGTTGATACTTATATACTTCATTGCTAGTAGCCATTAGCCTCTAGCTTCTGGTTTAATTAAAAGGAATGTGCAAGTGGAAGACTGGATTGGAGGGGTGAGATACTGGGATGTTTCTTCACTTTGGATCTTGGTGATAGATTTGCTCTGTCCCGTTTCAAGATTCCAGTTACCTCTGAATCCAGTAACACCATTTTCTCCTACTATTTCTTCAGGTCTAGTGAAGGAAATGGCATCTGGCTGTAGATAGTCCTTGGATAATTCAATATCTGTTGTCTGTTCTCTTAACTCTTCCTACTACTCTGTAAACAATATATTAATTAAATTATCTTCAGAATTTTAGATTTATCTGTCTATTACTTTGTTGGGACACTGACTAATATAACACACTTGGAAGAAAGTTTAATAATATTACATATAATGAAATTGACACTCTCAAGTTTAAATGAACTATTTAGATTTCCATATTGTGTTAGATTTTGAAAAATGTAAAGATATGAGGGTGAAAACACTTTTGTTAGACCCAGACAAAGCAGAGCCAGGAAGTCACAAAAAGGAGTATTGTGCTTATATGTCTGAGATAAGAACTGTTTCCAAGCACTTTTTAAAAATGCCACAGAAAACCCTTTTACACCCTTCACACATCTTCTGCTCTGACAAAGTCCATCACTAGACATTCTTTGGTACTGCAGTAATTCAAAAACGATGCAGCCGGGCACGGTGACTCACGCCTGTAATCCCGGCACTTTGGAAGGCCGAGGCAGGCGGATCACAAGGTCAGGAGATCGAGACCATCCTGGCTAACACGGTGAAACCCCGTCTCTACTAAAAATACAAAACAGTAGCCAGGCGAGGTGGCGGGCGCCTGTAGTCCCAGCTACTCGGGAGGCTGAGGAAGGAAGATGGCGGGAACCCGGGAGGCGGAGCTTGCAGTGAGCCGAGATCGCGCCACTGCACTTCAGCCTGGGCAACAGAGGGAGACTCCATCTCAAAAAATAATAATAAAATAAAATAAAATAAAATAAAAATAGATAAATAAATAAATAAATAAATAAATAAATAAGATGTTGCTCTCACAAGAATACTTCCCCAATAATGGCATCTCCATCAACAACTCTATCTTTGAGTCTCTGGAACCAGTGAACTTAGTTTCTTGCTTACGTGGAACTTTCCATTTTGCTAATAAAAGCATCCATTTGTGTCTATTTATTTTTCTTCTCCCGATGTACTGCTGGTAATTCCATGCATTCCAGATTATAATCCTTATTTCTCATTTGTGAGTCAACTTAACATATTTGGATACAATTTTCTCTGATGTTCCTTTTTTAGGTGGACAGTATGGGTGCCTGTTTTATTCATTTTGCAAATACACACTGTATATTTATATTCCAGTCTCTAATAATAACCAGATGAATAATACATGTTGTATACTTAGGAGAGAACAGATTTTTTTTTTTTTAAAGCTGTTTCCCTTCAGCTTATCACATAGTTGAGATAAACAACATTGGTAACAGAAAAAAAAAAAAAAAAAAAAAAAAAACAAGCATTGTAGTGAGGACAGGGAATCTATCCAAGTATGACAGTGAGTCAAGTCACAGTGTGGACTTGACTTCTTGGAGGAGCTGAAATAATTTTAGTTTACTATGTAAAGGCATATCTGAGATTAGCTCATTTGTCTGCACTTTTAAAGTAAAGTAGGTTTCTAATTTCATTTTTGGTCTTTGTCTAAGAAAGATATATCATTGAAAAACAGTACATAGATTCAGATGATGACAGACTCAAAGTACTGTTTCTTGGCAAAGCCGTTCTCTCCATTGTTATTTACATGAGATCTTGAAAAGATTGTCAAAACCAAGTCACACAAGAATAGGTGAAATATAAGACCTTAAGATGATGTTATCAAAGGATATTTACTGAAATTGAAAAGTAATCATGATGTAAAATTAATTTTAAAACAATGTCTAAGACAGTGTTATATTATACATTTCATCCATATGAAGGATGAATCAATAAGGATGTAAAGAACTAGCGAAGAATGCCGACTGCCATTTCCTCATCCTGCCCCAACTCAAGAGATACCATAAAACATGAGAGTATGTGGATCTTCAAACCAAATAAAAAAGGCAAAGAAATCCAAGGAAAATCGAAGGAAGGTTGTCAAATGAGAATATCCCAGCCCAGAGTGAAAAAGGTTTGAATGTCACAGTGTGGGGATAGTTTAGATGAAAGTCTTCCCTCCCTAACAACATAAAAAGGACAAACAGCAACACTTGTCCAGGAGTATAAGGTTTGCCAGAGTTTCAACACAGCAATGTTAGGATGGGATGAGAAGCAGATGAAGAGGTCTAGGCACACTTCTCACCAGTGAGAGCTCCCTGCAATGGCTCTGTTACTATACTGTGAGGAATGGGACACTGTAGTTTTAGAAGAATATCAGTGCCCAGAGTGAAAATATACAAAAGTCAGTGTATCTGATAAGAAAGTATTAAATAGAGGTAAGGGGAAAAGGAGAGAGTGGTTTTACCCTAAATTTTCTGTTCCATTTTTTCTATCATTGGACTTTCCCTATCCTCCTTCTTATACAACAGCAACCCTGCCATAAAAAGCCACAAAGGTTGGCAAAACTTAATGTTGAGTCTTGGACCTCCACTTTCGCATGTTAAAAGCGGATAACTAAAGCTATCAGAGAAAATGAGATTTTGTACAAAAATAGGCATAGATTGCTCTACTCTGGGGTACCAAAAACTCTATGCATTTGAGTCCTGTAAATCCTCAGTGACAAATTCTATTCATGTCTTGATATTTAAAAATGAATGAGATGGAAGTTCCAAAAATTTAAATGATATATTGGAGTCTACTTTAGATTTCTAAATCTTTTTCATAGAGTAATATTCCTCATTTTCACATTCATTTTCTGTCTAAATAAAGTTTTAAGTCAACACTTAATTTTTTTTCACTTTGCCAATACATACACAAAAGGAATATAAATTGCTAAAAATACATGCATTATATTTACTTATATTGTTCTTATATGATGGAGGAAAAACGAACAAAATGAAAATATTTATTAGCTGAGCTAACACAAAGCCCTCCTCCAAACTTTTGCAAACTGTGCTAATGTGATTATTTTTAATCCCATATTTTTGAGTGGTAAATAAACTTTAGGAACTCAAAGCATTATTTTTACACATTTCATCTTTCATTAATAAGTCTCGAAGCAGCGCCTACCCCTCTTCCCTGTGAAGTGCTTGTTTTGCATTCCTTTTTGCCTGAGAGTCTTCCTCTCAGCAGTATTTCAGAACTGACACTTTTGCTTGTGGTGATAAGAGCTTGAGGTCTCGGTAGCATGCTGAGTACTCCAGAGTGTCCAAACAACAAACGAAGGCCCTATACCTATAAAATCAGAAGATCAGCAAGACATTGACAGTGAGTATTGCAGTGTGGGGAAAAGAATAAAGCAGGTAAATTAATCATAATCTAGCTTTACCTTTGTTAAAAAAAAAAAAAAAATCAGGTGAGGCTATTTCGTATTATAGTTGGCCCTACCATTAATTTCTGATTTTACTTTAAATTCTGGATGACAACAGCCTAGAAGAAATGCTGTTTGTTTATAAAAGAGGTATAAATATATGTAAAACATTTCTAAAACTGTTTCTAAAACAGATTTCTATGTGCTTTGAAATATGCCCGAACAATATGTTTAGGAATAGTTAAATTTGGACAGTGAAGACTAACGAAGGACTAAATGGGCCAACCATTATCTGACCTGCAGTTGATGATGTTAATAATAAGCACTTAAAAAAAAAATCAGGGGCCGGGCGCGGTGGCTCAAGCCTGTAATCCCAGCACTTTGGGAGGCCGAGATGGGCGGATCACGAGGTCAGGAGATCGAGACCATCCTGGCGAACACAGTGAAACCCCGTCTCTACTAAGAAATACAAAAAATAGCCGGGCGAGATGGCAGGCGCCTGTAGTCCCAGCTACTCGGGAGGCTGAGGCCGGAGAATGGCGTGAATCCGGGAGGCGGAGCTTGCAGTGAGCTGAGATCCGGCCACTGCACTCCAGCCTGGGCTACAGAGCGAGACTCCGTCTCAAAAAAAAAAAAAAAATCAGGATTTTGGGGGTTTGTTTAGTTTTGTTTTTAATATGAGCTATTCTGTAGACCCAAAAGAAAGACACATATTTCTTTTTTTTTTTCTTTCCCACAATGATTAAGCACAATCCAGGTTTTTCAAGCTTCCCCAACTGCCTCTATAGACAGGATTTTATAATAGGATTAACCAGGATGTCATAGCTTCTTTCCTATAACCTCAGATATAAAAACTGCGGTCTGTCAAACTAATCCTTCTAAATATTTCTGGGGCATCTTTTATGTGCTCTTGAGAATGGCTTCTCCTGCCAGTCATAGCTGTCCCTAAAAGCAGGAGCTAAAGACAGTCTTATCCAACAAGCATCTCATCTTCTGCTCAAGCACTAGCTGTAGAGTTTCCAGGATAACAAAGCTCTTTCCTTTCGATTGTTTTTCTTTCCTTTTCCTTCTCTTTTCTGTTCCTTCCTTTCTTTCTTTCTTTCTTTCCTTCTTTCTTTCTTTCTTTCTCTTTCTTTCTTCCTTCCTTCCTTCCTTCCTTCCTTCCTTCCTTCCTTCCTTCCTTTCCTTTCTTTTCCTTTTTTTCTCTCTCCATGTTTCTTTCCCTTTGGTTATTAAAATAGGTATTTATAATACCTATACTTTACAAATTCTTTATACTATAACTCTTTAAAATTCCTTTTCTTTCTTTTTTTTCTATTCCCCAGTCCACCAAGTTCAATAACTTCCATACTAATAGTATTTAAAGCACGTTTCTTAAGACTTAAGAAACCTCAAAAGTAAATGTTAACCCATAACTAAGAATAAATACTGAAAATTTTAAAAATAGTTATTATTTTTTCTTTGAGACAGTGTCTCACTCTGTTGCTCAGGCTGGAGTACAGTGGCATCAACACAGCTCACTGCAGTCTCAGTTTCCCAGGCTCAAGCAATTATCCTGCCTCAGCCTCTCAAGTAGCTAGGATTACAGGTGCTCACCACATGGGCCTGGGTAATTTTAAAATTTTTTTAAGAGATGGGGTTTTCCTCTCTTGCCCAAGCTACATAACTATGCTTTAAATGCTACTTGTACACATTCTGATTTGAAATATTTTATCTTAATTCTACATTTGGTATCTATTTAGCTATAGATCAAACTCAAGATTCTTGCTTTTGGTCTGTGCCCTTTTTGTTGTTGGTCTACTTCTTCCTTCCTTGAATACGTACCACAGGGCCTTGCATAAAGCATGAATGAGCCCAGTGGAGGGGAACCAGTTATAATGTGAACAGCAAGCACTATACCGCATTCAGCATTTTCTCTTCTCCTCTAACAACCAAACATTTTTACTGGGTCATTTAGTGTACTTGAATCACAGTAGACTTATTAACCCTAATGTAAATAGGATTTGGTGACCTGCTCTTTCAATTTGCCAGACATATCAAAACATGTCTAATTTTGTTTATTCTTGAAATGTAAATATGCTATACCCACCTTATTTTATCTTTATTTTCAAAGATTAATCAGGTTGGTATATCCTTCTAGAACACAGTAACAAAAATGTCTGAGTCAGACTGGCAGTTTTTCACTGTTAATGTGATCTTTCATTTCAACTGAACTTTAAGAAAATATGCACCTCATAAAAAACCATAAAAGAAACCATAAAGAGACTTCTTGACTCTTTCAACGGGACTCATCATACAGCTTGGCTGTACTAGGAAAATGTGTGTACGATCTTTTAATCAATAATCAAAGCTATCAGCTCTTACTAGAGATGGTTTTCAGATCCTGAATAGGCATCACTGCATATCAGTGAATCAAACACCTTCTTTGCATTCAGTAGGAGCATTATTATACAGATCAAATCGATCTAAAATGAAAAGCAGGGCAGCCATATTTCGTGAAGAAGACAATAACAAAGTGGCAGTGGAAGAGCTTTGGGAATATGTGTGGAGGGTTTTTTTTGCTTATTTTTGTTTTCCTCTCTCTTTTAGTAATATCTGCTGGAACCATGAACCTGTGGTGAGCTACCTTCCTCACTGCATCATTTTTCTGTACCAGGTTAGCTGAAGAGGTAAATGGAGAACCACTATCTCCAGCCCTTTGTATAAAGCATGACAATATTACACACAATAATGTTCTTAACACTCTTATAATTTAATGAAAAATTGAAACAATGCACAGAAGCCTGACATTTGATATATTGAAAGCTTCAAGTGAATAAATTTTCTAACAACTCCTAGCAACACTGACCCATGAGTTTTAGAAGGAATAACAGCCTTGCTAAAAGCAGTATCATGAATGAGTCATTTTGAAAATCTGACTCAGAGAACAAAAGTTCAGCCTTAGCCTTATGACAATGACCCAAAGCATATTGCATAGATAATTCAGCTGAACATTGAGATTTAGATTCTTCAGTTGCTTAATGAGCATTGTGACAGAATCAGGTGTTAAATTATTATGGTGAAGATAGATAATTACCCAGCCAAATTATTTTCAAGTACTGCAGTATTGTGAATGTGGAACCACTTTAAGTCATCATACTCATTATCATCACTTACTGAGAAAGAGCAACAGAGTGATCAAGCAGATTACACAGCCTCTGGAATTTCCATACCAAAGAAAAGTGTGTAAAGGAGATAATTTAATGAAACTTAACATCGGCCGGGCGCGGTGGTGGCTCACGCCTGTAATTCCAGCACTTTGGGAGGCCGAGGCGGGCAGATCAGGAAGTCAGGAGATCGAGACCATCCTGGCTAACACGGTGAAACCCCGTCTCTACTAAAAATACAAAAAATTAGCCGGGCGAGGTGGCGGGTGCCTGTAGTCCCAGCTACTCGGGAGGCTGAGGCAGGAGAATGGCGTGAACCCAGGAGGCGGAGCTTGCAGTGAGCCGAGATCGCACCACTGCACTCCAGCCTGGGCGACAGAGCGGGACTTCGTCTCAAAAAAAAAAAAA